>NW_027125625.1:0-197925 GCF_004936735.1 Cryptosporidium sp. chipmunk genotype I
CCTAAACCTAAACCTAAAACCTAAACCTAAAACCTAAACCTAAACCCTCTAAAACCTAAAACCCTAAAACCTAAAACCTAAACCTAAAACCTAAAACCTAAAACCTAAAACCTAAAACCTAAACCTAAACCTAAACCTAAACCTAAACCTAAAACCTAAACCCTAAAACCTAAACCTAAACCTAAAAAACCTAAACCTAAAACCTAAAACCTAAAAACCTAAACCCTAAAACCTAAACCCTAAAACCTAAACCTAAACTAAAACCTAAAACCCTAAAACCCTAACCCCTAAAACCTAAACCTAAACCCTAAAACCTAAACCTAAAACCTAACCTAAACCTAACCTAAACCCTAAACCCTAAAACCCTAAACCTAAACCTAAACCTAAAACCTAAAACCTAAACCTAAACCTAAAACCTAAACCCTAAACCTAAACCTAAAACCTAAACCTAAACCTAAACCTAAAACCTAAACCTAAAACCCTAAACCTAAACCTAAACCTAACCTAAACCTAAACCCTAAAACCTAAAACCTAAAACCTAAAACCTAAACCTAAACCCCTAAACCTAAACCTAAAACCCTAAAACCTAAACCTAAAACCTAAACCTAAACCCTAAACCCTAACCTAAACCTAAACCCTAAAACCTAAAACCCTAAACCTAAACCCCTAAACCTAAACTTAATCAAAAAAACACCTTAATAACACCATAGATACGACTTTTAATATCAATGTAAAACTTATTTTTATCTCAAACAAATATATTGCTAATAATTTTTTCTAAGTTATTTATTCAATACTTAAAAAAAACGATAAGCAATCCCTTTAGTCAACTTTAAATTCTAGTATAATCGATTTTCTTTAAAAGCTTTACCAGCTCAAGTCATTAATCTACCAATTAAATTTGCACATATTTTTTAACCTTAGTTTTTTTTATATACTTCCTAACATTAATTACATCTTTTGCTTATCAACATTTATTTTTAAGTTTTTTCAAAGCATTATTAATTACTCTTGAATTTGCAAAGCTAAGCTCTAATCATCTATACTAAACAAACGCATATATTATTGTTTAAACTTGTTTCCAAGAATGTTCAATTTTAGTATAACTATCAATTGTGCAAAATCGAAATTCTAATACTAATTAGTCAGAAATTCACTTCAGTAAATATCTTCAGGTCCAATCAAATTAATAGTGTATGTCTCATTAATATTTTTCAAATACTGCATATTACTATAATTTTCTATCACTATCAAATTAATTAAATTATTAATATAAATCTCTAATATTCTTGGTTATTATCAAATCTACTTAAATTTAATAACGCAGAATAAATATATTCTATCAATTACATATTACAATTATTGATAACCCATTATTATTGCCAGAAATCAATCATTTTATATTTCTTTAACTTTGAACTTTATTTATAATTCAAAAGAAAATCACCTAAAGCTATAAGAATTTACTCCCCATTTTTTTTATTTTGAAGAATTATTAAAAACTTTACAAAATATTTAACAAATGATTTTTCAATCAATTTAAGATACATCATTTCTTTCCCAAATACCGATGGAATTACATTCAAATGTAAATCTTGAATTAAATTACCACAGTTCTCTAGTGCAATTAAGACTTCTTCTTCGCCTGACTCTTCAGTAACAATAGATAAATCAAGTAATTTTTTATCTAAATCTAAATATTTATTTCCATAATCTGCTGTATCTTCACTTGTAAATTTTTCATCACTTTGTGAAAAATACCCTAAAAATTTCGACCTTTGGGCTGAGTTTTCTTGATCAAGGTCTGAAAATGGAAAATCAGGTACTTCAAATCCATCAAATTTTAATGTTTTCATTTCTGAAGATCTACTTCTAGATGTTTTTCTACTGGAAATTGATCCTTGCTTGGATCTTGATCTTGGCCTCGATCTCGACCTTGGCCTCGATCTTGACCTTGGCCTCGATCTTGTCCTTGACCTAGAACGAGAACGAGAACGAGAACGAGAACTAGAACGAGAACGAGGTGCAATAGATCTAGTTTTTGTTTTTGGCCTTGCTCCTAATTTCAATGCGAGATCCGATGTAATACTTTGTTCTTGTACATTGTCAACTTCCGATACAGAAAGTGAAGCAAGCATGCCTGAAAGACCACTATCATCACTCCCTCCGTTTGTTTCAACTTCATTTGTAATTACATCATAAACAAATGAAATTAAACCAGATAAACTTTGTCTGCTTTTTTCAGCCTCCTTAAATAATCCCTCCATTGATTCTACTGTATTTAATAATGAATACATAAAGTTACTATGCTGCATTCTCTCCTGCCTCTCTCTCTCTCTTTCTCTCTCTCTTCTCTTCTCCTCCTGTCTTTCTTTCTCTTCCTTCTCTCTTCTATCTTCATTCCTACTTTTTCTTTCTTCCTGCTTCCTTCTCCTCGTCGAAGTATTACTAGACTTTTGTTCTTGAATTGTTTTCTTTACTACCTCCCTTTGTAAGGACTTTTCCTCTTCTCTTAAAAGTTTTTTTAACTTCTCTTCTTTTCTATTAATTTTTGGTCTACAACTTTCGTAATTAACGCCAGAGAAAACTTGAGAAATAGCCGCACCAATACTCTTTTCTATCTCCACTCCAGACTCATTTGAGCCTTCTATTATACTGCTTTCTACAGTAGGAAACTCTCTTCTATATTTAGTTTTTTTTCTTTGGCTTTTCCTATCTTCCCTAACTTTTCTAATTTCTTTACTACGTTCTCTATCTTCCTTTTCCTTTTCTTCTTTTTCTCTCTTATCTTTTAACCTTTTTTCCTTTTGTTTCGCTAATAACATTTTATTCTCTGCATCTCTAATTTTCTTAGAAACAGCTTCACTGTTTGACATCAAAGCTCTAAATTTACTCAATTGCAAATCTTTCATTTCTTCATCTGAATAATCCTGAATACTTTTTATTTCTACTGAACAGTTTTTTGTAGCTTCTTCAAAGATTAATATTGTCATATTAAACAAATATTTAAATGATGCAAGGTTTAAATCGCTGTGCATTCGTTTTAATATTAATAAAACTTCAAGTAAAATCTTGTAAATGTCTTTTAATTTTGAAACTATAAAACTTTTAGGTAAAATATATTCAAAGCTTTCAGAAACTATATTACTTGATTGAACTTCATCTAGTTTTAATAAACTCCTTGCCTGCAATTTAATTTCTAAAAGTTTTTCTTCTGCCAAACTAGTACAATCTAACAGTGACAATTTTTTCTTTATAACTCCTTCCACATTCTTAATTGGATCATAATTCATGTAAAATAAATCTTTATGAAAAAGAAAAACTATGTACAAACCTGTTTTTAAAAGACTAAAAGTTGTCAACAATGTCATTTTAAGTAAACACAACTCTTCGATTGTCAAATTTGATTCAGATAAAATGGTTTCTTGAAATTTTTGAACTTGTAAAGTACTTTCTTCGGCGATGCTATCTTCTCTAGCTGCATAATCAGCTCTATCATAACAAAAGCATAAATCAATAGAATTAATAATATCTTTATTGGCAATAAATTTTTTAGAAAACTCTTTCCTTGTCATATTTGAGAATATTTCTGAAAATTTCATTAATAGGTTATGATGATCTCTAAAAAGAGCAAGAACCAAAACAATAAGATATTCATAAAAGTTATCCACTCCATATTTTAAAGTAAGTGTGAGCTTATCCAACAACAAACGCATTTCTTCTTCTAATTCACCAATATTCTCTGTTACAATTTCAAAAAACCTAACAGAATTATTATCCATTAGACTCTTCAATTTATCTTGCAATTCACGGTTAAGGCATCTTGAAAAATCTTGTATTTTTTCAATTTTTGTTTGTGAAACCATATCTTTCTTTCTATCAAGTACAGAACTAACAGAAAGATTAACAAAAATATTTTTTAAAGATATAAATTCATTTGATGCTACTTGAGGATTTAATATAGCCAACAATTTAAAAATTAACGATAAATAAAATGATGACTCTCTCAGAACCAATTCCGCAAGTAAATTTCCTTCATAAAAATTAGTAATTAACTCTTGAAATTGAGAAAAAACTAGACTGTTAAGGCTAACCTTATGGAGAACTTTATGCTCTTCAGTTGTTTCATTTTCATCACTACTACCAGGTGCTTCGGCTCCTCTAACTTCAGAAATATACTTAAAAAATAAAGCAAAAAACAAACAAAGAAATATGAGTTGCTTAAACCTTGCGCTCATAGTTGTTTTTGATACTTTGATTAATTCGACAATTTATTAAGCATTATTTATAATTTTTTTTAAAGTTGCATGTCAAAATTTACCATGCTGCTTTGGCGGCAACTGCTAGATATTTAGTAACTGATTTAAAATCACTAAATTATAAATAAATCCTTCATTACATTAATAATTTGATATGACTCAAATTTGATATTTAATTTATGCCCATAAATATATCTCAAATATACAAATGATTGGAAGTTTCTAAAATAGTCAATTTAATTTTTAAAAATACTTTTTTAGTAACAATCAGTTTTCACTTATTTCGATTGAAATTCAATATCCCTTAAAATAGTAATCATTTTGAAAGCAAGGAAAATTCGAATCAATTTTTCTCATCCCCTCTATAATGAATTGCTATGTAGCCAATCATATTTTAATGAATTTATTTTTAAGTTCAGAACTTAACTAGTTATTAGGGTACATAAATATTTATAAATAAGTTGATTTTTTGTTCAATAGTAACTTTTACTGAGAAACTAATACACTAGAAAATAATATTAATGTTTCAATCCCACTAAATATTGTTCCAACTATGAATTTCTCTTTTTTTGTAAAAGTAATAACTGCTCTGTAAATTTCTTAATTAATTCCTTCTCTATTAACTTCGCTCGGAAAAAATCTTTGCCTGTTAGACTTGGTGCAATTTCTAAGTGTAGCAGTTGAATCTTATTTCCACACACTTCTAATGAAGTTTGGATTTCTTCTATAGTAGAATTTTCTGAAATGTTTGAACACTCAATATTTAATCCTAAAACTTCAAGACTTAATTGATCAAGAGCTGTTAAATCTGAACCTGAGTCTCTATTAGACGAAAAAAATCTCATAAATTTAGAATTTCTAGCAGAACGATCTTGTTTGGCATCAAAATCTGATATGTATGGGACACAAAAACCATCAAAAGAAACTTCACTTCTAGTCTGCGATGCATCCATTTGATTTACAGCTTTTCTTGGCCTAGAAACTGACCTTGAGATTCTCCTCAGTGTTGATCTAGAATTTGAACTAGATCTAATTCTACTATTAGGAACTGATTTGGATCTTTCTCTGGACCTAGAAGATTTTCTGGCTAGTCGCCGGACCCTAGATTCAGATAATCCATTAGATAAAAAACTACTGGATACTACAGAAGGAAGAATTCCACTTCTAGTTGTGGAAATTGCCCCTCGGCTATTCATGTCAAGTGATGAAATATTTTCAGTAGATCTCGAAGCTTCGTCTGTCCTTCTTCTTTGCCTAGAAGATGATGCATGATCTTTCTCTAAGATTGAAACAGCTGCTAAAGAGCTTAAAAGTTTTTCTTCAGCCCTTTCTTCAGCCTCAATATCATCTAATAAAGCAGAAAATACAAAAGAAATCAAACCTTGCAAACTTTCTTGACTTTTTTGAGCTTCTATGTACAATCCCTCTATAGAATCTATTGAATTTAATAATGAATACATATAGTTACCATGCTGTATTCTATCCTGCCTTTCTTTTTCTGCCTGTCTCTCTCTTTCCCTCTCCTCCACTCTTTCTCTCTCTTCCTTTTCTCTTCTATCCTCATTCCTGTTTTTTCTATCCACCTGTTTTCGCTTCTTTGGAGATTCATATTTGGATTTCTGCATTTGTATTGTTTGTTTAATTACTTCTTTTTGAATAGATTTAGCTTCTTCTTGTAATAACTTTTCTAACTTCTCTCGTCTCCTTTCTGATTTTGGCTTAGAAATATTAAAAGATAACTGACTTCCAGGTGATGTAGGTCTAGGGCGTGGTCTTGATCTTGATCTTGATCTACTTCTTCTATGCTCAACACACTCTTCATTACTCAAATCACGTCTCTCTGAAGATTGACAAGCTTCAGGAAACTTTCTTTTTTCCTTATGCTTCTTTTTCTTACTTTTTTCCTCTTTTAACTTCCTTCTAGCTTCGTTTCTTTCAATTCTCTCCTTCTCCTCTTCCTGCTGTTTTCTCTTCTCCATCTCTTTACGCTCTTTTCTATATAAATCCAACTTCTTCAATCGATCCTGTTTCACTTTTTCTCTTCTATCCTTGAGTCTTTCTCTAAATAAAGTGCTTTGTTTTATTTGCATTTGCTCAGCAGATAAATTCTGTTTATTAAATCTTATTTGTGACAAGAATTCTTTTATTGAAGGCTCAAGTAAATTAATGGTCAAATCCAATATTTTTTTCAGATATTTTGAACTTGATACTTTTTCTCTTTCATTTTTTAATAGCAGCAGAGATTTCAATAATAATGCATACAAATTCATTGATTTAGTTAATATCTCATCTTTTTCTAAAGATCTATCAAAACCAGTTCTCACCATGTTATTTGATTGAATTTCAGAATATCCCAACATATTCCTAACCTCTACTTTTATTAACTCAACAACCTCTTCCTCAACTCTCAAACTTGTCCCTCTAACTGACATCATGTTTAATATTTCTACATTACATCTTTCAATATCTGTCGTCCATTTATCCGAATCTCCACCAAACATATAAATAAGAAACATTGAAGCTCTCAAATTGTATATTGCAGTTAAAGCTAATAATTCAACTCTTAATACTTGAACTTCTGTTAACCCTTGAGATCCAAAATAGTTGTCATATAAATAAAAGCCTGCTGTTATTGCTACTTTATCAAATTCTTCATCAGAATTCCGTGAATCCAAGTAATTAACAAATTTTGTAGCCAACTCTCTATTTTCTTCCGACTTTTCAAAAGAAACCTGAGACAATTTCAAAAATGGACTATGGTAATTTATATCAAATAAACCAAAATTGTGCCTGTTTGAGATAAATAGTTTTGAACGTTCTCGTCTTGATGAATTTAAGTGTATATTTGAATAATTACCAAATAAATCAAGAACGTATTTTCCTAAATCAAGAATTGAAAAAACAAATGTCACAAACTCTTCGTTTGCTTCAAATGAAAGTAAGATATTTAACTTAAACATTAACTTATTTGCTTCAGATTCTAGCTCGTTTCTATTGTCTACTAGAAACTCAAAATACCTTGGTGAAACATTTCCATGCATTTCTGTTAGCTTTGTAAACAGCTCAGGCTTGGAATTACATGAATAATCCAATAAAAGTTTTTCCTTGGCTTTGCTAACCATCTCATCACTCCTTTCAAATAAAGAATTCAAAAACATCGATTGAAAGCACCCATTCAAAAACGCATGTTCATTTCTAATCTCATTTTTATAGATAGTTAAAAATTTTATCATTGCTTCCAATATTTTAGCTAAATTTATGAATGTTAATTCTAAAAGATATTTGGCGTCAGCAACACCATCAATTAATTGTATTGCATCTTGCAAACCCTGAATATTAACAATTTCTTTCTTAACTAAAGAAAGTGCTGAATTTTTATCTTCATTCTCATTCATTGGAGCTTCTGCTCCATTCATTATTTTTACATAATTTGTAAAAAACAATAATACAAAGAATCTTAACCAAAAATATCTCATGATAGTTAAAACTTATCTTAGTTCTGTCTATATTCTATTTCTTGTGTAAAATTCATTTCTTGAATTTTTTTTTCAAAGCCATTGTAATATTTGACTAAAAAAAAAAATGAATGCATGGTGGCGCTACATTCTATCTTAATATAAACCATATTTAAAATTTAATCAGATTTTAAGTTTCTCACGTTTAGAACATTATTTTTCATCATAAATTTACTACAAATCTTTTAAAATATATTATTATTTAATTTTCGGTACTTGACTTGAGTTATAAAATAAGTGATTTATTAATATTCAAAATTAAACCAAAATATATAAATGGTGCTGTAATTATTCTTAATAAAATGATTAACCACAATCTCAAAAATAGCAAGAATATTATAAATTACTTATTTGGTTCTTAATTCACTGTTAATCATGTTAATATTAGTTACTTAAATTTCACAGCCAGTGGTGATATATATATTTTTTAATTATTAATTACTCAATATATTTAGTTTTCATCCCTTGTAATACTAGTATTACTAATGAGAATTCCAACGAATTATTATAATTATAAAAAGGCTTTGTATGTCTTTTCTCATAGTTGAATGTATTAGAGATCTTAATCAAAAAGTAACTTAGATTAAATAAGATGATTTGCATATTATCCATCTTACTTTTCTTATTTCTTCTTAATAGACTAAAAATATGGCTACTGATTTTATCTGAAATATTATTTAACTATTTCTGCAAAATATGTGAAAATAGTCTACATTAAGTCTATTAAAGAATCATTATTTGGTTTAAATTTTCCAATTCAAACAAAAAAAAGATCATTTTCTCTTAGAAGTTTGTGAAAAATTTCATCAAATTAATGTGATAAAATTGTCCTTATAATTAAACTATGGGTATTCAAATATAAAAATGATCGTGAAAATATGCTACTTCCACACTAATTCAGTTAAGTTCCTACTTGAGACAAAAGGCATTTAAATTAAAGATAAATCAATACCTACCTGTTAAATTCTAACTTTTTATTAAATTAATAACCTAAGTTCTGTAATTCTGATTGTCACTTTTTTTTATTAAAAAGCTTTTCTATCTATTTTACTATATTAATGAGTTATATTTGTTAGTTCACCTTATACCTTTGAACAGTTATGTTTATATATACGTATAGATACTCCTAATAATATTTCTTACTTACATAATTATTCCTCTTGATAAATTCAACTTTATTTCATTTAAAATGCTACGGCATTCTATTATTCAATTGCACATTTCTTTTGAAAAAAATTTTTATATTGCAATGTAAATATAATTTCTACTCAAATTGACTTTCTGAATTCTAATAGAAATAATAAAAATTGTCATGGAAATATTTGTTTACTTAGATTTTCCAATTACTACTGAAAGTCAAATCTCTCTCTTTTCCTATCTTCTCCATGTTCTCAGAATTATTTTTGTTTTATTCCTTTTATTCAATCCCTCAATTTCTTTTAATTTTACATTGAATTTTCATTTATTTTCTTTTTACTTTTTAGTAATTAAATATATAGTTCAAATATTAACTTAAAAAATTTTCAAACATTACAACTCAGAGATATTTTTCTCAAATTTATTACCCTTCTTAAAACTCTGAAACACTTTAACTTGAGTTAATAATTAATAAAATTATCTAGACACGACATTTTAAAATGAAAGATCCTGCATTTAATTTTGAAAAATTTATTAAATAAACCGTATTAACCCCTTACACAATTCCTGACCAAAAAAATAGTGAAAGCCAACCAATGAATTAAATAGTTTACATTTATTTGCCTTAAAAACTGTATCAACACCTCCTTTGCCTATTTCAAATAAAAAAGATTGTCTTTAGTGAGAAACTAAAAATTACCGTTCTAAAAGTGAAACTGACTCGTTTGAACTTAAGATCTCTTTTAACATCCAATTCTCACTTTTTTCAATAAGAGTAAATACAAATTTAATTGCAAAAAAAAACAAATAATTTTATAAAAATTATAATTACCAAAATAATTCACAAAATTTAATTTACCATATTACTTTAATTTTTTGAATGACATTTAATAGATTTATTTTTCAAGTTGAATTCAATTAGAAATGAAATTCAGTTACATGACTCCAATACTAAAATCATGTAAAATTTAAACGCTGAGCAAAAACAAATATGAAAAAAAAGAGTTTTAATTGTTTTAATAGCGGATAATTACAGTGAATTTTCACAAGAAAAGCATTATTATGGCTGAGTTTAACCAGTATTACATTTCTAAACCGACGAAAGAATCTTAATCTATGCATAAACTGATTATTTTTTGCTGAACACAAATCACAATATTGAGATAATTCTTTCAATTTATTCAATATAACTTGAATTAAACGAAATTCAAACTAGACAATGAGGTTTTATTTTTATTAAAAATACATTCTTAATTAAAACTTAATTTGTTTGAATTCAAAAAAAAATACTTTGGTTTGTTCTAACAATGCCAATATAATCATTTTTTAATAGTTTTGATAATAAGTTAGCTTTTTTGACTTCTTTGTTGTAATATCAAAAGCATTCTGATAAATGCTTTGATTAAGTCTTTCTCAATTAACTTTATTTCAAGAAGCTCTTTTCCTTTCAATCCTGATGCAACATCTAAATGAAGCCTTTGGATCTCACGGCCGCATGATTCTAATGAATCATTAATTTCCTCTGTTGTTGAGTTTTCTGAAATGTTCGAAAAATAAATATCACTTAACAAACAATATCTTGACAAAACTCTCTTCCTATCTTCACTATCCTCTGAAACGTTATCCTCACCATTCGATGAGAAAAATTTTAAAAACCTAGATTCAGTACTAGGGTCATCTACTGATTCCAAACTTGAAGGATAAGGTACTGTCAAACCGTCGAAAGACATTGTTCCCTGCTCTTCAACTGCATTTGATGTGCTACCACTATAATGTCTTGACCTTCCCTCCCCACTATCTCCTGAAGGGCTACTTCTTCTTGTACTTCTTGCTGGAGCCCCTACTCTTGATTCAAAGAATTTAGCTGTTGGCTGTCTTTCTCCTGTTCCTGGAACTTCATTTGCCCTTCTTCTTTCACCGCGAACTCTTGAATGTGATCCTGTGTCTCTCGCAGTATTTTCTTCTGAAACGGACAGTGAAGAAAATTCTTTTGCAAGACCTTTAGTATCTTCATAGCTTTGATCTCCACCTGTTATTATACTAAAAACAAATGAAATTAAGCCTCCCAGACCCCTTTGACTCTTTTCAGCCTCCATAAACATTCCTTCTAAAGATTCTAATGAGTTTAATAGTGCATACATATAGTTACTATGCTGTATTCTATCCTGCCTTTCTCTCTCTCTTTCCCTCTCTCTATTCCTCTCTTCCTCTCTTTCTCTCTCTTCCCTCTCTCTTCTATCTTCTTTCTTACACTTTCTATCCTCTTGTTTCCTCCTCCTTGATGAGGTATTAGTACATTTTTGTTCTTGAATTGCTTTCTTTATTTCTTCCCTTCGCATGGACTTTTCCTCTTCTTTCAGAAGCTTTTTCAACTTCTCATCTTTTCTAGAAACTTTTGGTTTCGTAGCCTTCTCTTCGCCCTTAGTTGCTTTTGTATCTATTTCACTCGAAGAATCAACTTTTGGCATAGCCGTGTCCGCTTGCCTAGCTGATAGATGCTCTAGCCACATTAATTTTTTACTTTTTTTCTTCACCACTTCTCCAGGAGTGCCTTCACCTTGTGAATGGCTATCTTTATTTTTTCCATGTTTTCTACGCTTTTTCTTGCCCTTACTTTCTGATTCTTTATCTTCCATATCTTCATTATCTGTATTATAATTTACATTAAATGTTATTTGCTTGGTTCTCAATTCAGAAACAAATCTACTTAAATTCGCTAACCCTTCTCTTAATAATTCTCTTATTAAGTTATTTAAATTAGCTACATATGCCATTCTTTCCAATTTCCTCAAACTTTTTTCAAGCAGTTTTATACTAATCGTTAAAATTTTTAGCAAAGATTCAAAATCAGATATTAATTCTTGATCTTTAGCATATGTTGAAAATATCCTAAATATAGGATTGTATTTTCTTAAAGATTCCATATTAACTAGAGAGTAAGCCTCTAACATAGTAGAAACAGACTTTTCTTCTTCTAAATCTAATTCATTGCCTCTCATTACTACTAACTTGTTGAACTTTTCTAATATTTCTTCAAGCGCTTTAACCATTAGAGCAGCTGAACTATCGAAAAATAAACAACTTCTCAAACAATAATCTGTCATGAGAATAGTAAATAAAACAACGGTTTCTAATAGAAGCTCATCAGAACTTGAAAATTCATATTTTGATTTACCGGCCACTATTTTACTTGATTTTGTAGCAGTTTCACCAAGATTTTTTACTATTTGTAATTTTTTCTCTCTCATTTCTTGCAAAATACGCATTCTCTCAACCTCAAAATTCAATTCGGTTAACTTAAATCTAAATAATCTTTTTTTAAGATTTTTTTTCGTATAAAGCATTTTAAGCCTTTCTTCGTCAAATTTGCTTAACTCGCTTGCAAAATATTTGAGAAAATTTACTGCTTTCTCATATGTCTCAGAAATATATGATAATAAAACTTCCAAAATCTTATCAGATATTTCAACATAAAGAGTCATTAAATAAGAAGCCATTTCATTTAATGTTGTTAAAATACTTTCTGAATTTTGTGCAACAAATTTCAAGAATTGAATAAAACTATCTTTTGAGCTATTCTCTATTTCATTTAACAGATTCAAATTTGCAGTTTCAGAAACAAATTCAATCATCTGTCTAAGCTTTGAAAATGGGATCAAAAGGCAGCTTCTAAATACTTTTACTTCTAACTCCAATAATTCCATCATTCCCAAAAATCTGTTTGTCTCCATTTCTAAACGTTCAATTTCAAAAGTTGAAAGAAATTGAAAAATAAATAACATATATTTGTAAAATACTAATAAAAATTTACTAGAGACGCATCTAGTTTCATAAGTATTTTCAAGTGATGCTATAGTGGTTAAAGCTGCCCATTTTTCTAATCGAATTCTTGAAATCTTACTTACTTCACTATCTCCATTTTCATCACCTGAAGAATTACCACCTTCCGCAGCTTGAATTTGACCAATGAAAGCAAGAATTAACACTAAAACTAAATAAAGACCTATTTTAGCCTTTAAATTCATTTTTGAAATTTATTGCCTAAAATAGAATTCTTTTTTTTATTGCTAAATAGAATTTATTTCTAACACAAATACACACTGCACATGACGGCGCCAGAGTCACAAGTAACATTTTGTGAATAAACTGAATTAATGATGATCATAAGTCTGTGAAAAAAATTTAATTGTATTAACGATTTTTATGGGATAAAATTTCTATAAAATAAATATTAGCTTAAGTAAATCAATAATTTAAAATCCATAATATTAAATAATATGTAAAATACAAAGAATATTAATATTTTGTACTCACCTAATGAGTTAATCCTCATTAATTTGTGACTATTTTGAAGCTAAAATCTGCTCTGAGTTGCTTATATTCCACATAATCTTGAATTAAATTGCTTTTATTGTACAAAAGAAAAAATTATTAAAGTAGCATTTGCTTTAACCAAAAAAAGAGATCAGTAGTAATATAGTGAAAACTGTACCCTAGATCAACTATTTTTTTAAAAAAAAACGATAATACTGTTATCTTTTTTTTCTTTTCTTTTTTGATTCTTGCTTTAATAGAGCTGCCCTTTGGTAATCTGTAATTTGAATTAAACCACTCAGTTCACGATACCTATTTTTTATCCCAATACACTCCCCAAATCTGCTTCTCAAATTTGAAATATCGAGATTATGTAAAGCCATAATTCTTCTAGCTATAAAACCTAATATTTCTCTATCAAATATTATTGTTACAATGATATCAAATAGCTCCCTTCTTATATTCTTGAGAGTATTAATAATGTCATATGCTAAGAAAACCTCAGCTGCTGAACTTAATCTTGACCCAAAAAAAAATATCAGATTCGTCATAGAGAATACCGAAGTATTTATTAAATAAAGCTCCAATAGTGATAAGCAAAATCTTAAGCCGAAATTACGGACATTAATTTTGTTCATAATTAATGGAAATTGAATTGGTTTTTTGTATTTTTTAATCTTGAGTTCAGACATTGAATAAATATTGTTCTTCATTTCTTTAAGAAATTTCTTAACATTATCACCACCAACTGCGGAAATCTTTGATGCAATACGTTTTTTATTACTTTTTAATAATTTAAAACTCTGTTCAAATTCCAACCCTTCTAACTCTTTAAATGAGCAAACTAGTAAATAAAACAAGTATGCAGACGATAATAATTTAAAGTTTAACTCAAATAATAGAATTATTACAGCAAGACTTCTTTTGGGATCGCTACACTTTAATTTGTCAATATTATTGTTAAAATTTCTCATCATCCAATAATTTGTACGTTGAAAACCTCCGTAATCGCTTAAAATAGTGGACCTATATTGTTTTTTAGTAAATTGAAAATATCTTATCATAATTTCTTTTATTGGCAAATTTTTCCTATGGTCTTTATTTCCCCAAAATTCTAGTAGAGGGATTAAAAATATTATTTTTCCAGATAGTTTATTTCTATCTCTCCAGATTGATGTAAAATACAAGCTTGAAGAGGAAAATATAGTCCTTTCAAGCTCTAATATTATTAATTCCAAAGTGTTTTCCTTCAAGAAAGTATCAAAAGCTTCTGCAAAGCCCTGTGGCATTTCATAATATGAGCTATGAAAGTCTCTACCACTACTAGTTCCTTCTCCAGGAGAGCCATAACTATATGTATATCTCATCCTTTTTAAACTTCTAGCTTCAGAAGATGATCTACCTTCTGTTTCATCTTCATTATCACTATTATTTTCGCTACTTGAAGAAGATCGTGATATTTGTACTATCTGATCTCCTTCTGTTGTTTGAAATAACTCATAAAGTTCTTTTTCTAAATTATCCTCACTAATTTTCTCTCCAGAAGACGAATAAACAGCTAGGTCTACCTCATCAAATGCTACTGAACTTATTCCTGGTGCAGTGCTAGTACTTGCAATTGCTTCTTCTGGCTCATTTGGAGACTCACAAGAAGCAAACAAATCGCTTGAATTTATTAAACAAAGCGATAAGTTTATAAATATTAAATAGAATATCGACTTTATGTATTTCATATTATCATATTTCAAATCACCTGAAACATATAAATGAAAAAACCCATATCAATGAATGTTAATTTTAAAATAAATTGTACCAGTTTACTCAAACTAGCAAGTCTATATATTTGTCTGCACTCAAATATATATAAACCTGGCTTTGCGTGTGCAACTTGAAATTAAAAAATAATATATACACGCCTTAACCTTTCGTAACCCAGCACAAAGCAAACACACTTCTGTATACGGCATATTAAATCCGCAGAAATAAAGAAAAAAGGTGAAGATGAAACTTAACATATTAATAATAAACTAATCACATATTCTCACACAGTAACAAATAAGCGTCAATCAACCAACTTGATTAAAAAAACGTCGAGAACATGACTGACTACCCATTGTTAAAATAAATTCCAATAAAGCTTAAATAATAGTTAAACAACAACTCATTTGAAAATAATTCCATTATTGTCGCATTGTCGTTCCAAACACATTCAAATAATAATCATACACATTAGACACTCAATAAGGCACCACAATGTGGAGGTTCATACATTGCCCTGATTATATTTAATAACCTTACTATTACCCAATAGAAAATACGTCACCGGAAACAAGTTCACATCTTAATCCCTTTCTATTCAATTTTTTTGTTTGATGTTGAATTCTTTTGAGTAATTCTTGACAAGCTAGAGTTTGGTCATGAGATGTACAGCCAAATCTCCCATAACTAGCAAACAACTTTCGCAAATCATCTTGGGTCCGTTTAGTAGATTTGCCGCCATCTCCCTCACAAGTGAGAGTCAAATCACCACTATGTAATCTAAATCCTGAAGCGATATCTAAGTGAAGTGAATATGTTCCTTGTGGACTTTCTACTTCCTCCTCTTCTTCTTTAGGCCTAGAGCAGCAACATCCAAAGCAAGACCCCAGCATTCTGGAAAGTCTAGCTCTAAGTCCAGAGCAACAGCCACTACCACTAGTTCCTCGCTCAAGATTATATCGTCTAGGCATTGCAATAAAGGAATATTTTAGTTGCTTAGTAGACAAGGAATCCCCATAATTAAATAACACACTCTGAAGAACGAACACAAGGCTAACAAAGGTAGCTACGGAAATTAGCTTTTTAAAAAACATCTTGGAAGAATCACGGAACAAACCGAAATTTAATAATTACGGAATAAATAGTTAAACTAGATCTATTTCGTATTTTCAACTAGACATATTCGTTAAACTTGGCGCTAACAATATTTTATAGTTTTTTCTGCCAAATGCAAAGAATAGATCGAGAGAATTTTTTTCTGCGTGGTTTTTTTGCGTGAATTTAGCAAATACTAATATCATTTGTTGGTGGGTTGCTATTCCTAGCAGACTTAATTTTTCCATACTGTAATTTACAATGCCGCTATCTTTCATTTTGTACGTTCGAACATGACCTATTGTTTTTTTAATGGAGCTTTTATTCAGAGATAGTGTAGCTAATTAGCACAAAACTTTGAACAGAAAATCGGCAATTGTGTTTATGAAGTTTTAGATCTTGAAAGGTTGTAGGTTCATCTTAGGGTTTAGGTTTTTTAGATTTTTCAGGATTTCAGAAATTTAAAAGAAATTTGAAGGAGAGTCGAAATCATAGGTAAAACATTATTTTTGAAAATGACAGAATATGAGCTTTTAACTAATTTTATATCTATGAGAATGGTGTTAAGGACAAAGTCCAACCAGTGACATTAATAAGTGGTTTAACCCTGAGTAATGAGACGAAATGTGGGTATCGAGTATTTTCGATCTTAAGTTTAGATCTTTCAAATTTATTTGACCTCTTGAAATAGCTGAATAAGGATGAATTAACGGAAAAAATTCTTGATACAGCAATATCTTTGGAGAATGTGAATGAAGCGAAAGAGCATGAATTGGATTTAAAAATAGAATTTTCATGAGTTGTTCCAAAGCCTACTCTAGGTTTGCTAGAAGCTCCAACAATCTGGAAATAGGAATTAAAATCTTCAGGTACAAGAATCTCAGAATGGTGGTCATGTCCAGAAATTATAAAATCTACTTTATATTTCTTAATAAGTGGAAGAAGGATACTTGCAAGTCTTGCATGTGGTCCATGAAGGCCGCTTGAATAAATTGAATAGTGAGTAACAAGGACAATCCATTCGACACCTTCAGAAACTGCAGCCTTTAAGGCTTGTTCAATAAACTCTAGTTGGGAGTGTCTATGAGAAATAGAAGTCTTCTTGAAAGGATCTTGTGTTAGAGTCCAACTGTCGATATATATAAATACAGCAGTGGAATTAGCCTGTTCTTCGGAGTTGTAGTCAGAAATCGAAGCTTTGTAACTAAGATCACCATTCCAGGAGTTGTTTCTATTTACTATTGTATTTAAATTATCAACCATTTCATCCAAACAATCAATCTCACAGCTCGTGGAATAATCAACCTTGGAAGAATTAAAACTATTATTCACTAAAATCTCACCCAAACCTGATTTCTCAAAAAGAGATGGTAGACTAACTTTTGATGTAAAAGTTACTTTTTCATACCACCAATATCCTGGAAGATACCAACGAGTATTATTAGTAGAATTTGTTCTGTCAATTTGAGCTGTAGTACTTCCTCTCCAATCGTGATCTCCTAAGCAGGAATGAACTTTTAACTTTTTGCTCAATACTCCAAAAGGCCCTTCCAATATTTCTGTCCAACCAGCATCATCCACAGATTTGACTCCTCTCTGATAGAAGTTATCCCCCACAGAAATAACAAACTCAGGATTAATAATAGTTTCTAAACTACTCATTCTCTTTGTTACGTTCAGAAGGCATTCCGTCTTTTCACCCCAATCTCCAATTGAAAAAACAGTTAGCTCACATGACGAGTACCTTAATATGCTGACAATAAATACTGTTGCAAGCCCAAAATACATGCTACGAATATTCATTTGCTGCCTCATCGTCCTAATAACTTTGAATTAAGAACACCAATCATGCAAATTCTGTACAAAAATGCACTTAGAAAATATAACAATTTTTTATATTTATTTTGGAGAAGACTATTTTATTCTTTTTTATTTTACCTTTATTTATTCTCACGTCTTACATGCTCAACTTTTTTGCATTTTATTGAATTCGGCGCCACTGTTGACATTATCTGGATTAATTGGTACTTTTCTTGGGCGGGAATTCACTTTTAGCCACTGGAAAAAATTCAATAAAATCAAGTAAATACAAGATTTGAGTAAAAATAACTAACATTAGTGTGATTTTATGATTAGTTGAATTGTACAATAGTATAAATCTAGATTTATATTTTTACTCTTTTTTGTAATAGTCTGAAACTATAACTTGGAATTAACAAAGTTTAATTCTGCTACGTATTTATATTAATCAAAGAAACCGTTTCAAATCATTCAAAAATTTGGTGCGAGCAAATGAATTCTAATATGAGTAAGCCACTTTTGGAAGCTGGAGGTAAAGGATGTCGTGCTCTTTCAAGAAGCTCGATTTCAAGTTATAAAACTATGAATCGAACACAGTCTTTGGCTATTTATGGTCTTTTTGAAGATGAACCAGAAACACTCCCAGGGCTTGGTGGTGCAATTCAAGGATCTTCTTTGAGTGAGGCAGTGTCAGCAATGGTTAATACTATGCTTGGAATTGGTACTCTTGCTATACCTTTGGCATATGCGGCTAATGGTCTATTACAAGGAATATTACTTACAATCTTTTGCGCATTTTTATCATCTCTTTCACTCTATCTCCTTTCTTCAATAGCAATGGAGTATGGTGATGACGTTAGCTTTTATTCGGTTACTGCCAATCATATTCCCGGGCTTAGGTGGATTGTTGATAGTGCAATTGTTATCAAATCTTTAGGAGTATCTACGTCATATCTTATGGTTGTTGGAGATTTAGTATACTCGTTGTTCTTCTATAATAATTCTTATGGGATTGATCCAAAAGTTTTGAGAGCTATTGTTCTTTTAACATCAGTTGTCTTCTTTATTGCCCCAGCATCTTTCCCACATAAACTGAAGTCAATGAAATACACCAACTGGCTTAGTGTTATATGCATATTGTATGTGGTCGCTGTTGTGTTCTTCAGACTCGTATATAACACAAGTACAATGTATTTGTCTGGAATTGAAGAGCAACCTGCTTTTATAACTGGTAACTTGGACTACATAAGTACATTTTCACTTCGTAGAACTTTCGAAACTTTTCCTATACTTATTTTTGCATTTACTTGCCAACAAAACATATTTACAGTATCTAATGAACTTCACAATAGAACATTGAATAGGCTTTCAAAGATTATTATTATTTCTATTGGAACGGGTATCGTAGTTTATTCTACTATCGGAATTTCCGGGTACTTACTTTTTGGCCGTCTAATTAGCAAGGCAAATGTATTGGAATTATTTAAGACTAACACTTTGGACGTTTTTATTGCAAAGTTCTTTATTGCAGTATCTATGGTATTTTCCTTCCCCATCCAATGCCATCCATGTAGAAGATCTTTATCTATTTTGCTTTACAGTGGTGTAACTGAAATGGAACCTAAAGCAGAGAAAAGAGCTTTGAATCTTATTACCATTTTTATCCTTGTTTTGACAACATCTTGTGCAATCTACTTTACAAATCTTGGCCTTGCTTATGAGCTTGTTGGTACAATATGTAGTAATACCACTGCCTTTATTATACCTTCTCTTCTATATATTAAGGTATTTAATCACAAAGGGCTGACAATTGAAAAACTTCTTGCATTCTTTCTACTTACCATGGCCATTTTGATTCTTGTATTGTGTTTGAGTGCAATTTTCATCGGGCTATTGAAAAAGTAACAACAGAGTACTAATTTTGTGCTAATTAGCTCTTATAAACTATTATAGAAAAATAAAGTCTATAGTAGATTTACTAGCAAATAAAACTTATTTTTTAACATAAAACATGCTGATTGAATGGCTATTAATAAAGTTAATGTGTTTATAAATTCTATGTCGGCAACTTTTTAACGAATACTAGCCAATTGTTAACTTTTTCAAGATCATTTTCTGATAATCAAACAGACAATGCTTTTGAGATTTCAGTCAGGTTTGAATTTGAAAGGAATAGACTAAAAAGCACAAATGTGTATTTAAGTTCATTGACTTTTTTTGCAAGATTATCATCAAAAAGAAGTCTAGCGTTACCTGAAAATGAATTCGAGTTCAATAAGTCTTCTAGTGAAGGTATCACTATCTCGCTATAAATTAAAGGCTTGATGATTACTTCCGAAAGTTCCAGTCTTATGTCATTGATCATTTCTTCCTTTAGCTCTTTAAGCATTACAATTGATCCATCATATATTTTTGAAATATACTCTATTTTCTTTTTATGTTTTCCTTCCAGATTTGGTATTGACTTTTGAAAGTCTTCATCTAATTTAGGTTCAGATTTGAGTGAACTTTTAGCATTAATATCTTGATTTAAATTGACTATAGTGAAGTAAACAATATCAACAGACTCTAATAATATTGAAATCATTGGAATCATAGGGCCTACCTTATGGCCAACTCTATTCCATTCACCTCTAATGTAATTAGTAAACTCTCCAACAATACTTTGCTCAATAATAGGAGTAGAAAAGGTTTCTGAAAAAATCTTAGGTGGGTAATAATCAAATTCAATCTTAATTTCGTGAAACTTAGCCAAAATTAGACTTTTGATCCGATATTGATCACTTTTATCATTTTCCATATAGTATTGGCTCTTCTCGAAAGATTTACAAGAATCCAAAAGTAACGAAATTTTTCCTGAAAATGCATTCAATAGCTCAACTGTCTCTATTGAGTAACCTAAAACCAAAATAAGATTACCTATTCCCTGATTCCCATTTGATGAAGACTTAATTGGCATTATCAAAGTCTGGCCATTCTTTGATAAAGAATCATTCGAAATATAAACTACAGTATCTGAAAGCCACTTCAAAATTACATTCTGATCAGAAGAACCACAATGGGAACAAATTGATGAATATAAATCATGAATTGTTCTCTTCATATTAAATTTATCGATATAGCTGGAAATCAGAGATTCTGATATGTATCCCAAAGTCTGACCTGCTATATATATACGATTAAGGATGCAATACCAATCTAATATTCCACATTCTGATGGGAAAATTGAAGGCTTATTAAACATTTCAAGGTACTCAGAATCCGGATTTCCCATAACCAACGTGAAAGCAGACTTTGCCCAATTGGCAGCAGTCTTTGAAAGATCTTCCATCTGTAGAATATTATTATCCTCTTCAAATAACCCATCAATTGAACTTTTCTTTGTTATAACTAATTTATTAACATTTAGATTTGTTAATAAGTCTAATGGAATAAACATTGAAGTTTCTTCATCTACATCCTTCCAATGTCTATAAATTAATAATAAATGCTCTACCAACTTCTCAAATATACAATCAGTCTTGTTATCCCTAACAGCCACTCCGTCCTTATATATGGCTCTTCTTAAGAAAATTCTTAATGCATTCTGAAGATTGTAGATCAGAGTAATGCTAAGAATTTTCTTGGGATCAACTGAAACAATTTTACTCATTGTATCCAAATACTTGTCTTTTTCTATATAAAATGGAATATACCTACTAGTATAGGTATCTATGCCATTATTTTCCTCATTGTTTTTGGCCCTCATAAAATTTGCATTTAAATCATTCCAAAGGTTCTTTAAATAGTCAGAGTGGGATTTAAATATTGAAAAATATGTTTCAAGAAGCCACTCTGGCTTTTCGATACTTGAAAGAGAGCTATTTCTTGAAAAGAACAAGGGCTTGAGTTTTTTTGAAATTTCATTCCCTAGTCTAGAGATAATTTCCTCACAAATATTAATCCTTGGGTTCTTGTAGCTATTACTTGTCTCTATGCCAGCTGAAAATTTTAACTCCTCACACTCAAATCCTAATTCAATACAAATAGAAGCTAGTACAAGCAAAATGCCAATCGACTGAGAAATTCTCTCATTCCTTTCAAGTATAGAAAGATCCGGAGGGTCATTCAAAGCAAATTGTGGAGATTTTCTGCTTAATACCAGCTGAACTATTTTTTCAAGCTGCCCCCAATCGCAATACTTTTTCAAAAACAAAGTAATTTGGTTTATCAAAATCTCGAAAATGTGGTCCAAAACCCTTGAAATCTCATTATATATAAAACTCTTTATGTTCAATTTAACATTTCTTCCATTCTCAATCAAGCTTATTTTCAACAGACAATCTTTTAAATTTGACAATAAAGCATATACTTTGGAGCTTTTCAGGTTTTTCGAATTTTTTATTGAATCAGAAACTTGCTCAACTTTGTTTGACAAAGTAAGCAACTCCCTGAGATACTCTCTCACCTGAATAAGAATCTCCATCTTCTTTAAATCCGAGGAATCTATCTTATCTAATATAGAATCTTCACGAAAATTTAATCTGTCAAGTCTCCGTACTAGGGAATTCATCCTTTCTACCACTTGATCCAACATTGACTCATTCATGATAATGGAATTGGAATAATCAACCTTAGCGTCCAGAAGCTTATTTTGAAGCTCGTTCAATCTGCTATTTGCCACCTCTTCCTTAGCCCTTATGAGATCCCTAACCTCTCCCATCCATTCTTTAATACTTGGCCTTTTTTTACGAGGGGAGGCTCTAATTACATTGGTAATTTCGCGAATCAAGTTCTTAAGTTCTTTCTTTGAAGATGCAACCTTTTTTTCTACTGATTTGGAAGTACTTATTAATACTTTTTTAGAAATTGAGGATTTCTTTAATAGTAGAGGTATAACGTTTGTTCTACAGAACTCCTGTCTTTCTCGAAACTCTATGCAACAGGCTATGAAAGAACGAGTTGGAGGTTTGAAGGTGAGGTTTTTCAACATCTCTCAACCAGAAATTATCTTTATATTATTAAAATTGCATTATTTTGTCCAAATTTTATTTTTTCATACTTTATTATTTTACCATCTGAATTTGCCCTAGCAATAAATTTGCACTAAAAACCCCGCTAAATCTACTCAAATGCTTTGAAACTTAAATTAGAATCCAAAATCAAACGGATTCTCAAAACAAGTGATTAATTAGCTTATTAGGACTAATTTATTCCTAAACTACTTCGATTGTTTTTTCTATCACGTAGATAGTCATATTCTACTAATTATTGTATAATCTATAATTTTTCTAAAAGCAGTACCAGTATTGTTAATTACTATCATTTTTTCGTGATAAACTTCTAGATATGTCGAATTCAACTTTCAAATTTTGCTCCACTTAGTCCCACTCTGTAAATACCCAGCTGCTATGTTCAATTGCCCGTAAAATATTGGTTAAGAAAGACACAGATTTGAGCTCAGGCGGATGCTGACCCTTTGTAGAATCAATGGATCTTCTAGGAAAAAGAGGGCTTTTCTTGATAGAAAAGAGTTCAATATCACGATGGAAAATTATTGTGAGAATTAATTGGTCGAATAGCTTTTGGATATTAATGAATCTAGACCTCTTCAAAAGTTCTTTGTTGTTACAATGATGGACAGAAAAAGTTTCCAATCCAAAGTTGTCTTTATCAAACGAACAATACTCAGGAATAAATTCTGTTAGTTGAAATATATCAGTTTTACCCACTTCTTGAGATTCTTTGTCTCCAGAATTTTCCAAAAGCGGTGAATTGTAGTGACTTGGATCAAAAACTAGCCAGTTCTTTAGCAGAACCTCTATCTTTGAAATGACCTGGGATATACTTTGGTTTGCACTATCAATTTGTCTATCCAAATTTAGAAGCTGAAGAGAACTCCTTCTTTGATTATTTGAGGCAGGAGATGCGAACTTATTGAAAGGTGACGAAAGTAAGCTGCTTACGGGAGAAATAACAGGGCTTTGCAAATGTTCTCTATGCTTATTAGAGCTTCCCAACCCAAATTGGTGAAGGTTTTCATTTTGAAAAGCCTCTTGTTCTGATAGCTTAATACATTCCCAAAGCCTCTCTACGGAATCGTGGTAAATTTTAACCAAGCCTAGCGCTTTAAAGAATGTAAGCTGCGAACTTACAAATCTAATTGGAGAAAAGGAAATGAATACGTTTTGTATGTGAATAAAGTTCCCAATTGAAAATATGCCAATTAGGCTCTGCTCCCAATTTGAAGCTTGAAGAATGTCCTGGGAATTATTTAGTTTAGAGACTTTAAATCTAGAGTAATTTGGACCAATATGTTCAGTGTTAGACGCCAATACGGTAATTAATCTGATCATAATTGGTTCTAAAACCAACGGAATGATAAATTCATGCATACATGCATTAGATCGTGTAACATTCAATACAAACTGATGATATTCTAGAATTTCAATATCGTTAGATCCAGAAAGTTTTGTAATTTCCAATGCAAGCAGTAATAGGCACAGAGGATTTAGCTGGCTCAGGAAAAACAGCCCAATGACTACTTCGCTTGTAGTTTGATTACAAGGATTTTCGGACAACAGGCTCTGTTCTAGAGATTTGAGTGATTCTCTCAAATAAACAGAGCCATGGCCCGCTACCACTCCATTGGATCCAGAGTATATGTGGTTTATATACTGCAATACCTTGAAAATTAGCTCTGATGAAGGAGAATAGTCCTGTCTAATGATCAGAAACTGGAAAACAGTTCCAAAAAGCAAAACAATGAACTCCAAGTCTGAAATTAAGGAGTCGAGAGCTTCAGGAGAATTGCCCGCATCTCTGCTGTAAAGTGTATGTATTTCTACATATAATTGGTCTTGTAAAGCCATAGTAACTTGCATAGTTTCGCTGGGGAACTGAATAATTAAATTATAAACTAATTTTTGAAAACTTGAAATTTCTAGATTGGCCTGGTGAGTTGAGAGTATTTTACGAATATACTCTAATTTACACTCTTCAGATGAATATTCCAACATTATCAGAAATACATCCAAGGACTGGCTGTTGCTCTCAAGAATATAGCTTAAATATTGTGATACAAACCTATCTTTTTGACTCTTGGATAAACTATGTAGTGGATGCATTGAAATTGAGTCAGAAAGGATTTCCAATTGAATACTGGCTTGAGAAGGTTCTAAAGTATCAAAGTAATCCATAGAGGGTAATGAAGCCAAAGTGAACTCATCAAAAATATTTACCGAGTAGTTTCTGATATCATTCTTTTGAGAATTTTCAACTTCAAGATGGGCAATTGTCATTTGCGAGATAAACGCTCTAAGAGAGCCAAGGTTTGAAGTATCAGTGGATAGCGTCGAAATATAATCCACAAGGTCTTCAAGAGCTCTAATAAGGTCATCTGAATGTTCTCTAGTGTTCAATGCTGAGACAATAATTCCCAAATATACTTGGAAAAAGTAGTTTTCAAAGGAAGCTTTACTCTCATCAAAATCCAAACAGGTTATTGAATCAATTAAGGAATCAACAAGCTGTTTCTCTAGTTCCATCATATTGACCGCACCTTTTGTACCTTGTTCGTAGCAAAAGCAGCTGCTATTGTACCCAATAACATCTGTCTCATCATCTTCGCATAGTCCTGAGACATATTCCGAATTCATCCTTTTTTGAATGCTTTTTATCAAGTTGTATTCAGAAACAGACTCGCAGTCCTCTGGTAAATAACAATCCTTAAGTTCGGGATACAAATCCTGTGTTAATAGCTGCAACCTATTAAACAAAGAATTCTCCAGCCTCTTTTTAGGGTAAGTCTTTCCAATGAAAATGTGATTTCTTCCTGACTGAGTTCTGGATTCCAAAAAGTCTGCCCAACCATTAAATATATTGATTTTCTCAGTATGAAAAAGTGCAAACAGTTTGTCAAAGTTGTCTCTTGCCATGTAATAAAGCTGGTCAAAGTCTCCACATAAGATTGAGTAGAACGAAAGTTCCCATTCTCCTAGCTTATTTTCTAACGTATTTGGTTTCCTGTTTTCAGATACTAATTTCCTAAGAAAATTGAAGAGTAGTGGCCTATTTATATTCCCCTCGGTCTCAATTTCAGGTTCCTCAGAATTAAAGGAATCGTCAGAAGCCGGAAATATTAAACTTCTTTCCATCAAGTCAATATATTCGAAGGATGCTTTAAACAAAGTATCGTTTAAAGCCAATTCTTTGTTTATCCAGCTCATTGAGTTTATGGGCTGACCTTCACTCACTGCCCCCGCTAAAACTCCCTCCAACTCCATCGAATCGTCATCTTCATTGTAATTAATCCACATATCATCAACCTTTGGGAGAGCCTCTATAAACTCTGAAAGATCCACAAAGTGATCACTCTGTTTCTCAGGATACATATATGAGTCCATTCCATCAATAAGGCATATAATCCAATTAGCCTTAGCTCTTTCTCTAAGAAACGTGTCAAGTTGCATCCTACAGCCTTTTCTCAGCAACATAAATGCTACCTTGAATACTTCCTCAACGTTTTCCCTATCTGACTGGGAAATTACTGACTTGTCGACATTCAATGCCCAATCTAAACTATAAAATCTCTTCTGATTTTTCAAAGTTTTCCATAAAATTCTTGATTCGGGGTAGTCCATGTAATAAGTCTCCCTGAATACTATATCGTTTTGTTTGCATGGGTTTACTCTAGACTCCCATCTTAGCCATCTCAATACTCCTAAAACAACTCTGAAAATCGGAGAATACGCCATAGCGTACCTAGAAACCTCGCCTTCTGACATTTCTGGAATACTCAATAACTTTCTATAGCCGTTCTCACCACTACCAATATCAGTTCTAAATGTAAAACTTGCTTCAATCATGCTTCGCAAACTCTCACCTATTAACTCATTAATTGAAAGACACCAAAGTAATTTCCAACAGCTCAAAATATAAAACAGAGGCATAGTCGAATCTTCCAGCTGAAAACCTGAATCACCTGAACATCTCTGAATATACTCAAAAGCAGACAATTCCAAATAATTAGCCATAACTCTGACCCTCTCAAAGCTTGCTAGCTGCGACCCGGAGCCGTCATTACTTTGACTGCTGCCTGAAGGAGAAAGGCTTGGAGACATGGTGAGCTCTGTAAAGTATTTCTAACTACTTATTGCTCCCAAGTCTTTCAAACCGGCTCTTCTTCCCTTTTAATGAAAACCAACAATATTGTTCCCAGAATTAATTTTTATTTGCTTCTTTTTACTTTTAACATTCCAGTAAGGCGGGAACTTTGTCCGGGCCTGTGTGGGGCATATTATAATGATTTAAAGATTTTGAATTCAAAAAACAAAGCAGAATATTGAGCTTTGAGGAAAAAAGGAAATAAGAAGAGTTTAGAAATGTTAGGGGTTACAAGACTTCCAGGTCAGGCTTCATCTTCAAATGATCAAAATTCAAAGGATGACCCATTGCAAAAGCTAAATAACTCCCTTGTACAAGGTCCTGAGTTATATAAAAGATTTCTCGTTAGTACTGGTGTTTATGCACTATTTGGCACAGTCATTTCCGGAGCTATTGGTTCTATTGCATTAAAATCTCCAATGTCAAGAAGATTCGCACTGGGAGTGGGTTTTGGAGCAGGACTAGGCTGGGGTATCAAATCTGCTGATGACTTTATTAAATATACTGAGAGGAGGAACTTCGTCCCACCATTTCCAAAATCATCTGATGAATGGATAGATAAAGGTGTTCTTACATTTCAGAAGTTCAAGAATGCCTTAAAAAATGCAGTTGAGAAGAAGGAATAAATTAATTTCTGCATTATCAGTTGAAAAGTTTTGAAGCTATACTTGAACAGAAATTGCTCAAGGAAATCTTTTTTCTAAGTCTATAAGATCCTAGTTTTCGAGCAAATTGCTTGGGCCTGTAATAAGATCAAGACTAATCTTCAATAAAAGCTTGAACCACTTTTTTACACTTTCCTATAAAAACGAGCTTAGATTTGTTTACATCATTAACTATATCTGATTCTTTATTTTGCGTCTCTAAGTGGGATTTTATTTCTGAGCCACCCTTAGCTCTACTCTGATCGCTCATTTCTACGTCCTTATCAATTAGGTCACTCTGAAAATGATTCTCATTCATGTTTGCTTTGGATCCTGCACCTAATGAATCTCTATTTGCAGATTCAGCATCAGCAAAAAACAAACATGTTCCCACAGTTTCCATATTTTTTCCTTGGAATTTTAATGTCATTGACTCTTGCTTGGGATTATCACGGGGCTGAATTACCAACTCAAAATTCATTTTCTCAGCATTCTCCTCGAAGTTCTAAATATAATTAACGCAATAAATACTACTTAGTTCAACTTACTATGTTTTCAATCATTACCTTCATTCCCTCAAATATCTCAAACCTAGACAGCTCTGGAATATCAACAAATACTATTTCATCCTCCACTATTTGTTGATCTGGAGCTAAATCTGACATCATTCTTACAGAGGAAGTTTTCTCCCACCTCGAGATGTTGGAATTGTCTTTATTTTGGAAGTTCTACCCCAATTCTATTCTTTCCAGGCTTCTTAAAAATTATTTTTCATTAACTTTAAATCATATTCAATTTTACCTGGTCGGCTCGGTACCCGCAATTAAAATATTAAAATTGAATTAAAGTCGCTTGGATCTTAAAATTTTAGTTGGCAGTTTAAAAACAGATTTTGAGAAAAAATAATAACGGGAAAAATCGAATTTTAGAAAGAAGAGTACAAAATATATACGTAACTCAGCTTAAACAACTGAATTTACAAGGTAAATATAAATATATTGCTGTTTGATTAGAAAAAAACAAATATACAAAGAACTATTCAGCTTTAACAAAAGAGTTATTCAACTTGTAATCCTGGACTTCCTCGCCAATGAGCTTCTTAGTTTCCAAGATTAGATCCTGAACCTCCTTAATTTCTAGAAGAATTTCCTTATATTTTGCAGCATGATAATCTCTTCTAATAATCTTAAAAGCCTCCAAACTGCTATAATACTTGTTAGTAAGTGGATCTAAATACTTGGCAGGAACACCGTAAACACTACATTTCGGTGCGGAATTACCATCCTGGTTTATATACAAATTGATATTTGAACTCTTTCTTTGATTTAAATGAGGAGGAATATTACCATCTGTATATATAATCATCTCCCTGCAGTATTCATCACTGCTAAGTATCTTATCAGAGTTATCTTTTTCTGATTCCATAAGACGATAAGATGACCAAGAGATATAAATCTCAAGAGACCCAGATTGTAGTTGCTTTCTTATACTAGCAGAAGTGTTGTCCAAATATCTTTTATGTTCTTCAAATGCCTCCAATTGATTTAAGCTCTCTATATTCATTTTCTCAATCTCCTTGCAAGCTTCAAGTCTTTCTTCTTGAGTCATAGCTGTTTTTGTTCCTTCTTTAGAACTAGAACTTTTCTTTAATCGCTTTCTTTTTGCCTTATCCTGAGCTTCCTCATCCCTCCTTCTAATAGATTCCTGTAGATCTTGCTTTTTCTGAGATGTTGATGCCCTAACTGACATTGTTCTGGGTTCCAACACAACCGGGCTCTTCTTCACAATCCCTGTCTTTTTTGTATGCTTTGCCTTTTCCCTAGCCTTCCTGAGCATATCCTTTTGAGCAGACTTCAAAAATAATGACGGGTCCTTGTACTTTCCGCCAACCATTCTTTTAGGTTTTTTGGGTTTCCTATCATCTATCACATCATCATCTTCTTCCGCAGCTGCCTCCATTTCCTCTTCCATCCCATCATCAGATTGGCTCTCGTTCTCTGAATCTGTGCTTGAATCCTCACCTCCCAGTATCTCAAGCTCAACCTTTTCATCTTCTGAAGACCATCCACTGTCCTCGTCCTCTTCTTCCCACGTATCATGACCCCAAAACTTAACATCCTTCTCTTCCTCTTCACCCAAAAGCTGAGTGTATCTCTTCCCTCTAGAAGCTCTCTCTGGAAGAACCTTCTTTTCTACTTCCTCGTCCTCCTCACTTTCCTCCTCGCTTTCCTCTCCACTTTCCTCCTCGCTTTCCTCTCCACTTTCCTCCTCACCACTTTCCTTATCTTCACCGTCTGCAACTTCATATTCGTTTCCATCAATGTTCATTTCCAAATCTTTAATATCTCCATCTGCCTCATCTCTATTTGCCTCCCCCTCTTCAACTTCGTGGTTATGAGTAATCTTTTGATACTCTTGAGTCATCCTTCTCAATATTAATGCCATTTATTCAAAAACCAACCTGCTTGGCGCCGGCGCCGGAGTGCGTTTAGTCAGTACTTTTTATTGAGAAAAGTCACAACAAAAAGAAACTGTAACGGGCAAGAAAGCAGTGAGTGAGCAGAGTCAGTAAATACTTTGCAATCCATTTTTGAAGGTTGGTAATTTTTCAGGAACTCTTAGTAATTTTTAGTTCAGAATGTGACAAATGTTTTTGTGGGGAAAAGAAGCGCAGTCTTGTAAATTAGTTTAAGTGCTAATGGGATTAGAAAAGCATATTCTAACTAAAGTGAGAAATAGAGTTTGAAATTTAGCTGATTTGATTAATTCCGTAGTAATCTCCATTTTCTTGAGAATAAAAAACGAGGAAAAAATTATAAATTTCTATTAATTGTTCGTATCTTACTAGTTAGTACCGCTAAAATTGAAAAGGGTTCAGCATGTAGGAAAACAGTTAGAGGGAAACGGGGGTGAAAAGGAATAAATTAGTAAATGTCGTCGTAAACAAAGGATTGAATGAAGATTTTGAGAATATTAAGATGGAATAATAATAATAATTGGTTTTTTTGACCTTACATAAAACTCTAAAGCTGGAGATTGAAATCATTATAAATTGTCTGTATATTGAATAGAATTGTTTGATAATCTTATTGAAATGATAAGCTATAAGTGACCAGCTTTGTATTTAAGTAGAAAAAAATACAAAAATAAGAGATTAAAAAAACAGTAACGCTTCTATTGATAAAATGGGAGAGACTCCAAATACTGGGAACTCCTGTAAACAATACTTAGGCAATGAACTAGTATTAAACAATGAAAATCAGCCATGGAATATAGAAAACACTTCAGGACAAGATTCTGGAATTCGGATTTTAAAACAAGGCTATTCTGAAAACTCTGATTTAAGAATAATTAATAAGGGATGCCAAATTGGCTTGTATGGTTTGAATTCTTTTTCATATATAGGTAACTACGAACTTGTTGATGATAAACAGGATATATGCATAAAAGGAAGAATTGATCAAAGCAAGCATTTTGAAATTTTAAATTCAGGATATGTGACTCCAAGAACAGAATATGTTTCTCCAGCCCCTGAGATATCATCTTCGGGTGAGAATTATGGTTTTCATCGTTCGGTCCAATCCCCAACAAGAATTGGATTCAGTACAACATATTTGAATTTTAAAGCTTCAACACAAGTATCCGATGCTGATATGGAATGTAGGATATACGGTAATACTGTTAATAATGAAAATAGCAATACCAGTAGTCCCATTGATCTAAAGCATGTTGGAACTGTTTCCTTTGTTCAAAACATTGAAGAAGAACTTAAATCTCCTTCAGTTCCACGAGCAATTGAGCAGGAATATACTTACGGTAATACTACTAGGGGGGAAAGGATTTATTCGGATTATAGGGGTGCAACGGAGAAAGATGTTTATGTATACAATCTTGAGGAATCCGCCAACCACTCTTCTATGATTGGAGTTCTAGAAAATGATAGAGTTGGAGAAGGCACTGTCGATTTCAGGGCTGGAATTGAAGTCGGAATTGGGACTCTTTCTGAAGATGGAAATAGAATCGAGTCCCTACCAACAGAATACCATTATGACAATTATTATGGTACCTCAAACTCCGTCCAGCCTTGTATCGGATCTTCAGAAGGCTCTTCAACCTATCTTTATAGCATCCCGGATGCAAATAAAGAGGGAAATAGCTCTTACCAACCAGCTTTTGTTGAATATGTTGATTACAATGTTCCAAAAACTGGTAGCTATGTAAATGGTGGAGCTAGATTATCTACGGAGGTCGTGCGAGAGAATATACATGGTGCAGGAGGAATTGTACCCTATGGCCAAGATGCCTGCAATTACACAGAAAATTATTGTAATTACTACTCAATTTACGGGAGCTCTACTCCTTCTTCCTCCCACCTTAGTCCGGGCCATCAGACTATTCAAGTTTCTTCGTTAAGAGGAATTGATATCAGTGCTGAACATACTTCTCAGTACCAAACTGAACAAATCAATGAAATCTATGATAGATTTGCACATCCAAGTATCTCAATAGGAGGAAGGGTATCAGGAGTCACTGGTTTGCCTGCTCCTCCGATTCTAGCCACTCCTTCAGGTTTGGCAACACCTCCGAATATCCCAGTAGTGTCTGGAATTCGTGGATTCCATGCAAACCATATCACAAATTCGCTACGTGGATTCACAATGTGTCAAATTGGAGCGGGTCAAACTGACAACGTAGATGAAAACTGTACGAGAAAGCGAAGAAGACCAGGAACTGTTGGGAATGATCGAAACTTTTATATTGTAGACTTCATTTGTGAGATTCCTGTGAATATCAAGACCCTGTTTACAAAGATTGTAAAAGAATCCGCAGAAGGATCAAGGATTCTTAGAGAATTCTCCCTGGGATCTCTCGCTATGAGGAGATCCGGAAACCTTGCTCCAACCGTCATAAAGTGCTTCTTCCACAGCTACCGAGACGGAATCTCAAGGCTTCAATGCAAGTCAAAGCGCCATGAAGGACGCCCATTCTTATTTGTAATTAATGAGACAAAGTTATCACGACCATGGGTTTTTTGTCCAAATGTTAAGTGTATCAAGAGAGCAAAAAGCTCTGGTAAATTGAAAGGAAGGATCAAAGTATATGAGTATTGTCCGGGATCAGATAAGATTATCTTATCCCCAAGATTCCTAAAGTGTGCAAGGGGTTTTTTAACGTCAGATTACTACTTTTGTGCAACCCTATGTCCTCAACAAAAATATGCAGATCACGAGTCCAACTTTTGGGGAGAGGACTTTACTACCGGCTTTGGCGGAAATCTAATTCAAGAAACTCTCACTGGTGAGACTGAAAACGGTGGAAGTGGCCTCGCTCTTGCTGACTATATACTCTTTTGTAACTCAAAGCACCAATTTGTGGCAACTTTTCGTAGATTCTCAGTTGGCGCCAAACCCCATACTCCCCCCGTAAAGAATTCCTCCTACGTAAATACGAGCTCCCCTGATGAGATCTTCGGGGATGAAGCTGAAATAAACCTTGTCAACATTATGACTTCTGTAATACGCAGTCTAGAGGGTTCCAATGAGCCCACAATATATGCATCAACCGACAAATTTATCCAGGAAGTCTCAATAAATTCAGGAGCGACAATTCCACAGACTAACGGATTTACTGGACAAACCATGCAAACAATTAATTCTAGAGATTACCAATTTGGGAATTCATCCAGAGGAAATGTCAATTCAATGGAGCCTGATGAGACTAATGTTATTGGGGCAGCCTCGGAATCTGCATTGAGAAGGGAGACTGAGGGAATTGTAGCGTCAACGAAATGGAATGAAAGTCCCAATTCTTCCCTTTCTGGGGTCCAGGGTTTCCAGCAACTTTCTGGCCCTAGCGGAAGACATTATATGTATAATTCGGAGGACTTTATGGGAGTTAAGAAGGATGAGAGGTCGAGCATATATGTCCCAAGCTCGAGTTTGGAAATTGAAGATCCTTTTTCAAACAAGCTTGAAACCTACTCCACAGGATATACTGATGAAGACTCATTTTCTAACTTTAACGATTCTGGGGCCCAGCTATCTTTTAACTTTGATCCCCAGGATGCCTTAGTAGTTGAGTCGTCCACTAACTGGGTTTTGGATGTTTTACTTAATAAATCATCCGAAAGTCAGGCCTGTACCCATAACCGGATTCAAAACTCCCAGAGTTTGGCACCTAATCAAACTGGCAATTTCACAACCGACTTAGCTTCATTTGATCATTCCTATGATTCTGCAAGCCTTAAGAATCAAAGTAGCTCCGCTAGGAGCATTAACCAAAATACTAGTATTGTTGACAATCTTACAAACAATGATGGATTCGAACACAAAAATGAAACCATTCCTACAGTAAACGACAGCAATTCTTATTGAATAATCAATTGTCTCATTCTTGTTGAATTCAGTCCAACTATGATTTTCGGCGGTTACATCAAGCCTGAAAGCAAGAAAAGGCTAAAGTGTCTGGTACTTCCTGTCAAACATCTGAACCTATAATAATCAACATTTCTATCACTCTTACGCTATTTAAATCCAAATATATACTTGCTTAACCAGCATTTTTACTTAGTCTATCGAGGCTTTGGAGATGTTACCTATTACCTATAACTGCTACATCTATATATATATATATATATATATATATATATATATATACAAATATACATTTTCAAAATTGCCACTTTGTATACTGTATTAGACGTCTGGATCTATTTCCAATAGAGCATTTGTTGAGTAGAAACCTAATAGAGTGGCTCTCTAATCTTCTGGTTTTTCTATTGTGACTTGCTCAATGGCCACGTTAATAGTAGAAAATGGGATTATTAATTATATCTTAAAACCAATACTCATTGATATCTCTTTTTATCAAATCTATTAGCTTTCCGAAGATTACCCTTTAGGCTGTTTCGTTTCTGGTGCTCATCTTTATTATCACTCCACGTGTTCAGATGCTCTGTCAAATTATTGCAATCCTGATGCTGCAACTCCATTTACTATTGCTAGTTGTCATCTCAACTAGTATAACAAGCTAAAACCACATATTGCAATTCTTATCATGATTACGGCTTCTGCTGCTACTGATACACAAGTATTAGGACTTAGGCACAAATGAATTGGCAGTCACCAGACTTTGCATCTAGAGTTATTACCATCACTCCTAGAACTACTACGAGTATGTTCCCTGACACCTTATTCCCAATTAGCTTAATGAACTTTCATCCTTCAATTCTCCCCCCTTCCTACTCTAGATCTTTAAAATTTATTGCTTGCTTTGAAAATAATTCATTTTAAAATTGAACTTGGCATTACCGCCAAAACTTAGAACTGGTACCGGGAATATTAAAATAAGAAAAAAATTTTAAAGTACAAAATATACATTACAACAAAGAATCCCTTAGTAATATAGCTAATGGATAATTAATTAATCAACCCACGCTTACACACATCGTATTCCAAAGTTACTTATAATCAAAATAGAAGAAAGACCTCTAATATATGTCAGAGTGAAGCCCCAAAAAGTAATAGGTCGATCAAGCAGTGCTTGCAAAATTAGTGAGGAATTTGGTATTTTCAAATATAAATAAGAAGCCTAAGTTGGATTTGAATGGAAATATATATTAGAGCTGTAGTTACATGGATTAAGTACACAAAATGTTTCAAAGATTCTTAAGTCTTATTACCCTACTAATCTCGCTCTTGATCATATACATAAATGTTTCATCGAGTAACAAATACATTACCCCAGAAAAGTTTTCCCAAACCCACCCAGACTCATCCATGATGAAGTCTGTTTCTTCCGAAAATAGTGTTGCGATAGATATTCCTGATTTACCAACTCCAAATGTTACAAAAAAGTACTGTCCAACCTATGGACTTAATATTAAGGGACTATTTTGCTTAGGTTGGAATAATATTAAAATTACAAAGACTGATTCTTGGCAAGAATGTGCATCTCTCTGTTCGGACTATGTTGCACTCTTCTTTATTAAATGCAAGCAATGGAGTTATGATGTTGAGAAGAAGAAATGTTTGATCAAAACTGGAGATAAATTGTGCAAGTACCCTGATGAAAATTATATATCAGGTCTAAAAAATACTTCAGAAGTTGGTCTTTGCTCTACAACATGTAAGGTTGGAGACTGGAGTGCCTGGACTCCATGCAGTTCTTATTGTGCAGGAATCACTCAAAGAGTAAGACATGTAATTAGATCGCCAATGTACAAGTCTGAAATCTGTCCAAGGTTGATTGAAACCGCCATGTGTAAGGGAAGTCCTGATTGCCCTTCAAATTGTCCAAACTATCATGTGGTTGGCCTTGGATGGGGATGTAAAGTGGAAATGAACAGAGGAGGTGGAACTATGAGAAAGTATGTTAATACTTGGCATGAGTGTCTTGGTCTTTGCAAAAGTACTGAGAACTGCACTTACTGGTCATTTCAAGGGATTTCTGGAGTGGAAACTTGTTTCTTGGTGATTGGTGAGGTTGGATGCACATATCATGCACTTGGATGGATATCTGGAGATGTTAATGTTGTTGCAGTAGACTGTCCTGTCAAATGCTTTGTAGGTGAATGGTCTAGCTGGACAAAATGCCCCAGTGACGATATTTGTACGCAAAACTCTATGTCAAAAAGAAGTAGACCTCTCATTTCTACTCCTCCCGATATGAATCAGAAGATGTGTCCTCACCTTACGGAAAGTATAATGTGTGAATGTGCAACAAAAATTTCGAGAAATACAGCATTTGATGACTTAGATAGAGATTTAATCTCCTACAATAGCTTCAATATTAAAAATAATTATCGAAAAGATCCAGAAGCTAGAAGAGTATTAACATCCGCTAATAGAATCTCTAAGTTGAAAATGGGTGCATACTCAACCAATAGCCTACTGAAAAACCTTTACTTTGATTTTAGAGAAAATTACCAAATTCGAAATGGCCATAATTATACATATCCAAGAACAGAGGTGGAAGAAGAAAGCCAGGATGAAGATTTTACATTGAGAAGAAAAACAGATAACACCTATGATATTTACTTTGCTTTATCATCGTACTTACTCGGAGTAAACTATACTAACTTCCAGAACTCTACATTAGATCAAAATTTTTTCAACTAAAGTTTGAATGTGGAACATCTACATTGCTTTGAGCTTAAAATTATTATTAACAATTTTTAAATCATAATTATAGTAATTCGAAGAATTTGTTATATTGTACTGATAACTTACTTCCAGGTTAGTAGATTATTTAAGGGAACAAACCTTCCCATCACTAACTTTATTATCTCTTGGGAACATACACCTGAAATATATGATGATGTCACAAACTCTTCTTTCATCTCAAAACTAGAATTACGTAGTTTAAAGAAACATTTTAATTAATATATTTTTATATTTAAATGGAGAGCCCCCAAATCCTGTTTGCACTTTTTATAGCTAAATTGTACTTAAATATATAAAGTGCTTGCTTTAAACTAACTTACCTCTGAATTAAATCAGTGGGTATTTTTATATACTCCAAACTTAATGAGTTTAAATAATCCTGAAACTTTGCTTTAATTGTTTCAGGATCTTTATTTATTTGTCCATCAATATGAATATAGTCGAGAAAGTCCAGAAATAGAAACTCTATAAGCTGGGACTCTTGAGAACAATCTTCCAAGAAAACTTCCACAAGTCTTTCTTTTAAAATTGGGTCCAAATTTCTAGCCTTGTTTTGTATTTCCCCCCACCTAAAAAATGTATTTCTGAATTCTATGAATCTTAAGCAGTATAAATGTCTGCACACAAATTGAACCAATTCCTCTGAAATATTGAGATCAAATCCAGAATTTGAAATACTCATATTTCCAGAATTACTATTATAAATTCGCGAAAAATCCAAAGTATATTGTTCATTATATATCTTCTGGAGTTGAAGATAAGTAATGGTTTCACAATACATTTCTGGGAGCTCTTTGTTGACCGGAAATCTTCCAAAATCATTGAGAAATTCGCAAATCCAACCCAATATTATTTGGTATTTAATATTAATTATGGAAAAAGGTCTTTTATTTAAAGATAATTGGCCATTAAAATTACCATAAATTTTCTGAGATTCAAGTATTTGAAACATTTGATCCGGGAGAAGCTCCTGAGGGTCTGAAAATACCAAATATTGATATCTTTTGGCCTCGATATAATTGGGAAAATCATAATTTTTTAGAACTTTTTCCAAACTTTCTTCAAATTTCTTCTTGAGATTTCCACGACTCACATCAAACTCCGATTTTTTGAATAAACCGACATTTAACCCAATATGAACCAATATTATTGGAAAGGGTATCTTAGACAAAAAATCCCTTAGTCCAGATGAGCCATCCTCCAACTCATTCAAATCAATTTCAGAAGCAAGCTTCATTAATGATTCAATTGGCTTAAAAAGCTGAAGTCCGTGAAGCTTTGCTAGGTTTTTGCTTTCAACAGAGAGATCAAAAGTTATGTACATTTGATTTGTAGTAAACACCTGATACTGGCCTAGGTGTCCCCTTGATTTGAGACTAATTACAAAAGAACTTGAAATTCCTTGACAATTTTTTGCCATATTGTATACATTCTCTACTATCATACCAGAAAGATTACAACAAACAATTATACTGTACTCCAAAGGATTTGAGTTTGAAGATTTCTTGATAAGAGTCTCTAAGTACCTTTCCGGGGATTCTAATATACATTCAACCCTAATATTAAGTTGCAAACTTAGCAAATAATTTTTCAATAGATATATTTTTGGGTGATTTATAACGTCTGGCTTCTCACCATCAAGGCTAAGACATGCACCGTAATCCTCCTCAGTAGCAATTTGACCATCAACCAATACTATCTCCCCTATTCCTGAAGATGCTAATGAAATTGCCAATTCTGAGGTTAATATGGAAAACCCTAAAATTAATATTCTAGAACTTTTTAAAACCTCCTCCCCCACTAAACCCCATATAAGTCTTTCTCTCGACCTTAGTTGGTCCATTTTAGTGCCACTCAATGTTCTTTTTTGTCTGCAGCACTCTATGCTTTTTCTATCCTCTGACACTCGCAGGTAATTGTTCTACTTTTATTCAAATATGCATTCAACACATTCTTTCAAAATATTTTTCTCAAACGTTTGATCCACACTTTCTCCCATAGTGTGTGTCATTTTATGAATTTTTTAAGAAGTTTGTAATTCTCTCTAAATCTACTGTAACTTCTTCTCCTCTTAGAATGTCATCTTAATAATTAAGCACAGAGTGGCGCCGGCGCCAACATGTCTTTTTTGCCTTTTAGAGGTAAAGTAATTAATAGAGAAAAAACAATGTTCTTTTCTTATTCCTTCTAATTCGAGAGAATCGAAAAATTGAGGAGAGGTTTCAACTTTTATGAACAGGGTTTTAGATTACTGGCCTGAGTTTTTTTCTAACCGCAAGTAAGAATTTTCCATTTTGTAGTTATTGTAATAGCTAAGGTAAAGTTAATAAATGAAAAATTAACTCTAAAGAGTGAGTGTATTGTGCCTTAACTATAATAGAGAATTTATTTGAAAGGAACTGAAAAAGATGTCAGGCGAAAAGAAAGTTAGATTTTCTGATAATGACTTCATTGAAGTGGATAAAATCCAAGTTAAAAATGAGGAAATGGTAGATTTCAAAGATAAATTGGATGAAATTAGTGAATTTGGAGTAAAAGACACCAAAATGATGAGTGCTGCTGTAAATATCGATTTAGATGTGGACTTGGATAATTTAAAAACGAAAAAAAATGGTTTAATAAATGGCATTGAGAGATCTTTTCAAGGTCAATTGGACGTTAAGATGGAGATTGAGCAAAGTAAAAATGATAAGTTGGACGACTTGGTCAAACCAGTAAAAACTATGAAAGATAAGTGGAGACTCCTTCCATACTTTCTAAAAACTGAAGGCTTGGTTAAGCACCATATTGACTCCTATAACTACTTTGTGACAACGGAAATACAAAGCATAGTTCGAGCAAATGCTAATAGAATGATCAGAAGTGATGTAGACCCTTCATTCTTTATAGAATTTTTGGATGCTAGGGTTGGCATGCCAAAGCTTGAGGAAAATATGATTACTGTAGACCTAACTCCTATGATGTGTAGGATGAGAGATATTACTTACGCTGCACCAATCTTTGTGGACGTTGATTATGTAAGGGGTAACAGTGTTGTCAGGAAGAAGAACGTAGAAATTGGTAGGATTCCTGTTATGTTAAGATCTAAAGTATGTATTCTTCACGGAAAAACTGCTGCCGAAATGGTCAAGCTCAATGAATGTCCCCACGATCCAGGTGGTTATTTTGTAGTTAAAGGAACAGAAAAGGCTATTCTAATGCAAGAGCAACTTAGTAAAAATAGAATCATTGTAGAGTTAGATAATAAACACAACTACTGTGCCACAGTTACATCTACAACAGCTGAAAGTAAAAGCAGAACCCTTGTAGTCTTTAAGAATGGGAAGTTATATTTACGTCACAATTCATTTTCTGATGAAATACCTCTCTGTATTGTGCTTAAAGCGATGGGAATCGAAACTGAACAAGAAATATTTTATATGATTGGAAACGAGTCACATCACCAAGAAGGAATTATAAACTCCCTTCAAGAGGTGCATCAAGAAGGAATTTTTACTCAGAGACAAGCACTGTTATTTATGTCAAAGAAAGCCAAGACTAAGTTCAAAGCAACTTTTGGCTCCACTAGAGGCTTTGACAAATCTTCCAATACGGAAGAAACAGCTGAGAATCCTGTCTTTGCTGAATCTGGAGGCTCAAAAAGCTCATCATCTGGTACTAGTATTGATGACGTCCTTGAAACCCTAAATAGAGTACTACTTTCTCATATTGGAACCATCTACATGGATCTCCATCCAAAAGCTTTATTCCTCTGTTTAATGGCAAAAAGAGTTTTAGATGCCTCTGAAGACAACTCTCTACTAGATGACAAAGATTATTATGGTAATAAAAGGATTGAACTTGCTGGGCAACTTATTTCTATCTTGTTTGAAGATCTTTTTAAGAGGTTTTCAGTTCTTACTAAAAAACAAATCGATCAAACTTTGATTCGGTACTTCCAGACAAGAGATGCCAGCAAAGCAGGTACAAGCAGAGATGATTCTAACGCAACATACCCTGATTGTTTTAGAAACCTCCCCACCGATATTATTACAAGAGGAATGCAAACTGCTCTTAGTACTGGAAACTGGTCAATTAAGCGTTTTAGAATGGAAAGGAGTGGGATGACGCAAGTCCTAACCAGATTTTCATACATTGCGTCTCTTGGAATTATGACACGAGTTGACTCCCAATTTGAAAAAGCCAGAAAGGTGAGTGGTCCTAGAGCCCTCCAACCTTCTCAATGGGGGATTCTGTGTCCTTGTGATACTCCAGAAGGAGAATCCTGTGGACTGGTAAAGAACTTGGCTCTGACTACTCATATTACCACAGATCATTGTCCACAGTATCTAACCGGTCTATTGTTTACACTAGGAGTTCAGGATATTTCATCATGCTCATATCTTGACTTTAATACTAAACAACCTGAAAAGTCTTCAAATAAAGATCTTAAATCTGAATCTTTTGGAAAGAATAATGAAAAAATGCACTACTACGTATTTATTAATGGTTCTCTTCTTGGAGTACATAGAAAGCCTGAGCTACTAGCAAGTCAGCTCAGGAATTTGAGAAGAAAAGGGTTTGTTGGACAATTTGTATCCATTTTTTGCAACCATATCCATTCATCTGTTCAGATTGCCACAGATGGAGGAAGGCTCTGTAGGCCTTTGATTATTGTAGATGATGGAGTTCCAAGACTAAAAGAAGAGCATATTGAACAATTGAAAAGAGGTGAGATCATATTCAGTGATTGCATTTCCCAAGGTATTTTAGAGTGGATTGACGTAAATGAGGAGAACAACTTATTAATTGCTCTCAGAGATGAGAACTTGACTAGTGAAACAACTCACTTGGAAATTGATCCTCTCTCAATTTTGGGGGTAGTTAGTGGATTGATTCCGTATCCAAATCACAATCAGAGTCCAAGAAATACTTATCAATGTGCTATGGGTAAGCAAGTTATGGGATCCGTAGGATTTAATCAATTTCTACGTTGTGACTCTGTTTTGTACCTCTTGGTTTACCCTCAAAAACCTCTTTGCAAGACAAGAACCATTGAAATGATTAACTTTGAGCAGCTTCCTGCAGGTCAAAACTCTTCTGTAGCTGTAATGAGCTTTGCAGGTTATGATATAGAGGATGCTATTGTTATGAACAAAGCTTCTGTAGATAGAGGGTTTGCTAGATGTTTTGTAATGAAACGACAAACAATAGAGTTGCAGAAATTACCAAATGGACTCTCAGAAAGAGTAGTTAGACCTCTATCAGGAGCAGGACCAACCAATTCTGGAAATAGACGCTTTTCTTTCAAAAATGAAAGTATCTTAGATAGTGACGGAGTATGTAATGTAGGTGTACAAGTTTCTGAAGATGACATTATTGTTAATAAGATGTCTCCTATAAATACAAGGGAATATGTTGGAGACCCATCTCAAATCGATCTTTCTGAATATAAACCTTCTCCTGTCAAATATAAAGGTCCAACATCATCTTATATAGATAGAGTTATCCTTACTGAAAACGCGGATGGAAACCAAATCTACAAAGTGATAACTAGACAAACAAGAAGACCAGAACTTGGTGATAAATTTAGTTCCAGACATGGACAGAAAGGAGTTGTTGGATTGATTATTTCTCAAGAGGATTTGCCATTTTCAGAAACTGGATGGTGTCCAGATCTTATTATGAATCCTCACGGTTTTCCATCTAGAATGACCGTTGGAAAATTACTGGAACTTATTTCTAGCAAAGCAAGTGTCTTAGATGGCAATTATAGATATGGAACAGCCTTTGGAGGCACTCCTCTTGAAGAATCTGCTAAATGTCTGATAGAGCATGGATTCCACTATTCTGGAAAAGAGTATCTTACATCAGGAACCACAGGAGAAGCTATTGAAACCTATATTTTTGTTGGACCTATTTATTATCAGAAATTGAAACATATGGTTCTTGATAAAATGCATGCAAGAGGAAGAGGTCCTAGACAAATTCTCACCAGACAACCCACTGAAGGAAGATCTAAGGATGGAGGACTACGTCTTGGTGAGATGGAAAGAGACTGTTTAGTAGCCTACGGAGCAAGTAACCTCTTAATTGAAAGACTTATGTTGAATTCAGATGTTTTCGAAACTAATGTATGCAATCAATGTGGTCTTTTTGGTTATAATAATTACTGTCACTATTGTAAAAGCTCTCAAGATGTATCTATTATTCGACTTCCATATGCATGCAAGCTCTTGTTCCAAGAATTACAAGCAATGAATGTATGCCCTAGAATCAGAACTAGTACTAAATAAAATAAAACCTAAGGTTTAAATATCTATTTTAGTTTATTAATTCTAAGATTTCTACTATTTCCTTTTCTAATTCTTGAATAGAAGCAATACGAATCTTTTTTGATTCCTTTCTTTCTGAATTACTGTCTTCCGTTTCATACTCACATAGTTCTAGTTTTGATAATAACTCTATTGAGATTTGTTGATATCCTCTGGGTAAATAAAAGTCCCCCATATTAATCCACTTTGAAAAATCGAATTCAACCTGTTTTAACTCATTATCGTTTATACAACTTTCTAACTGTTCCATTATTTTCCTACCTTCCTGCTCGAACAAAGCTTGAAACCAAGTTACAACAGAAGAAGATGGTAAAACTATAGAAAATTGATCTTGGCCTAGTTTTTTTAAAATTTCGAAATAATTGTTAAGAAACGCTTTTATCTTAATAATCAAAACAGATCTGTCCACTTCCAAAGAAAATTCTGCCTCTTTTTTTATCTCATTTAAAACCAAATTCCTTAAAATGTCCCAACTTCTTAATGATTGTGTATTTACTAAGTCACGAGCATTTCCATACTCTAAACTGTATGTGTAGTTGAAAGGCATCAGCGAAAGTACCAATAAATCGAATACCTGGTGGTTATATTCATTGCTCTTCTTAAGAAGCTCCTCAAGTTTATTCAAACTCATCATTTCGAGCCTCTTGTGATGTCTCAATAATATTGAAAAATCAGGAATTTGAATTTGATTTTCTTTTTCACATATATTTTGATCTCGAGTAAAACTTTTGAATAGCTCAAAGTAACTTGGGTGGCTATATATTTGGCAATAAAGCTGATATTTGAAAATGTGAAAGATTACTTTCACCACCTTCTCTTTCATGAGTTTATCCTCATTTTCAATTTGATTCTCCTTTCCAAGTTGCTGAATCTCAACTAAAATCTCATAAAGCATATCAATTAAATGTTTATAGTAATCCATTTCTAAACAATCCACTCCGAAATTCATTAAGGAATTCCTAATTTCATCTTCAATCCAACTTATATGAGTATAAATTAGTACAGAGAATTGTCTTCTCCCTATCAAAAACCTCATATTCCTCATAATTAGTTCATAGCTTTCTTTCATAATGCTTTCTTTTGCGAGTAAGTCTAAGCTAAGACTTTCTAATGAAATCCCTTTGTAAATAAGTAGTAAGTTTTGATTCAACCTCACTACCATTTCTAGTTGTATTTGATCATCTCCAAAACATTCACCCATGGTCACTAACTCAATAATCAACTGGTAAACTCTGAGGTAAACAACTTTGTTACTAGTTCCTTTTAAAATTGCATTTTCTTCAAGCTCAAGGTCTTTCCCGATTTTAAAGATATCCAAAGGAAATAAATATGTCATTCCAACAAAAGTTGTAAAGTCTGGTTGGTCATGAGAAACAAAAACATCACTATTTGCCTCTTCTTTCTCAAAGTTGGATATTTCCTTCTCAAAGTACCTGATGGATAAAGTCTCAAAGTTTAAGCATAAATCTTGTCTCAAGCTTGAAAAAACGATCTTTTTATCCAATAAAAGCCATTTCAAAGATGAAACAGTTTCCAAAAAGAAAAGAACATTTTGTAAACGAGATTCACTTAGTTTGGAAGAGTAACAATATACAAGGAGTTCTATAATGGTTTCTGTGAAATCAATAGAATTATTAACAGAGTTCCAGATGGAGACTAATGATGGTATATAGTGAATTTTTTTCTTAAAAGTTGGAGTTTGGTTCTTATTGACAATATTTTTTATCAAGATTTGAAGATTCACAAAGTTAAAAGTTTCTCTGATTTCATCATTTTTTATTTTGCGGTGAATGTTCTTGATTGAGTTAATCATGAAAAAACCAATATAAGCAAAGTATCTTATGAGACATAGTTCAATATCCTGGGAATTAATTAATTGATTCAAGGTTTTGCCACAAATAATAATCAGATCTTGCTCATTTTTTTGAGACAAGCATTGGCTTTCGATAATAGCAGTTTTTGTTAACTTATAGAGCAAATAAAGGTGGGAGTGAGATAATTCAGAGCATGATTTATCCAGTTGTTTTTCTGTATTTTCTAGAATTGTATCCCAGATCCTTTGTTTAAATTCGGTAGAAAGCGATGAATATATTTGAATAAAGAACTCCATAATAGCGAACATGATACCATTTTCTGGGGGTTTTGACCTAAAGTTTGATAGCAAGGTCATCATCTTATTTAGAGTGCCTGAGAATTCCGAAATGGATATCTTTTGTGAAGATCCTGGAATTACGGAAATAATAGACTTTAAGATCGAAAGGATTCGATTTAGGAAACTTAATTCAAGATATGCCAGATTTGCAATATAAGTTTCAAAAAAACCCAAAAGCGACGAGAGAATCTTGAAAATTAATTTGGTTACTTTTCCAAAAAGGTAAATCTCTGAAGTCTCTATTGTCAAGTTCTCCTTATGAGAACTCCAAAAAGAGTATGCAACCATTTCTTTGGTTAATAAAGAATCGAATGTGCTAACTTGAATGATTCTGGCTTGAATTGTGTCACAGATCCTTTCAATAATCTCTAAATTGATAATAAACCTAACTCCTAGAATTGATCCAAATTGGTCTCCATTTGAATCCAATTCTTCTGAGTAATCTTTTTGGGTAAAATTAAATGGTTTTAACTGAACGTATAAAATAAAGGGGAAGAGATTGAAGTTATTATTCTCATCCAAAAGGAAGTTGGAGATTTCATTAATACTAATAGATTGAGACAAATTTTTGTCTTCTGGCTCTTTACTTAAATATTTAATTGCTTTTATCAAAAGAAAGTTAACCGTGCAAGGTTTCATTGCTTTAAGGGCCGAGTTGAGAAAAGATAGAGAAACGTTAACATCAGTTAAGTAGTTCTTTAAGATCCATTCAATTAGGTTGGTTATAAGTTTTTTATCTTGGTTAAGAAGTAGTACATAATCTTGAGTTGATAGCTCTTCAAGTACTTTAGTTTTTCTAAGAATGAAACAGCTATTGACAATAAAAACTCCCAATAGATTTAAATATGGCATTCTTTTTAAGGTTTCTTCCGATTTTCGAAGATCCTGGGTAATAAATTGCATTGAATGAGTTGGAGTGAATATATCTGATGAAAAATAGCTGTTTTTAACAAACTTCCAAAAGTTTGAAAGGAAACCATCTTGAAAGAAGAATATCTTGCAGGTACTTGGTATGTACAGTGTACCATAATAATCGATAAATGGGATTTCGTGCAGTCTGGAATGGAAGATCAGACTGAGAGAAACGCACATTAAAGCATTGAAACTTAAATAATTGATAGGATCTGGATTTTTGAGATTCTCAAAGCATTGTGGAGATTTCAAGAAAATCACGAAGTTGTTATGAACAAATTCAGTTAAGTGGTCAAAGATTTCAATGTTGATGAGTTCTCTCAAACTGTAGAAGCAAAGATACTCACCAAAGTAATCCAGAATAGATTCACTTTTAAAAGTTGAGTGAGATTTGGAGGAAGCAATTTCAAATCCAAAATGCTTATTAGATTCAACCTCAATGATTCCATTTTGAAATTTAATATCTTTTCTAATACGGTAAATGAAAAATTTGTTCTTCTCTGAGATACTTCCATTCGAGTGATCTTTATAGAAGACTTCAATAATGTGAGACAGATCCTGATCCATATTCCTTATCTTTGACTTGATGATGTAAAAAAATAAATACAAATCTGTCAAAGAATCTGAGTCTTCATTCGATCTGTTAGTACGTGAAAGTGAATAATTACTCCATGATATCAAGCACTCAAGTTTTTGCTTTGCGTAGTAGTAATGTGAGAATACGGATTTATTATTATGCAAATAAGATAATAAATAGGCCAAAAGATTAAGTATATAATATCGAACAATGCAAGATTTGACTCTAGGTGGAAGTTTTTTTCCATTATTTTGGCTTTGGTAGTTGATTTGTTGCTTTAGATCACGATATCTATATCCGAATAGAAATTTGATCAAAAATGAAAATATATGGAAGAGGAAATCCTGAGAATTATTAATTAGTTTTAGGTGGTCTTGGTTGATTTGGGAACTATTATTAGAGAGAAACATATTCAGTTTATTTATAATTTTCTCGGAAGTGTGCTTAAAGAACCAAAGAATGGACAATATAGGGAGAATTGAGACATTATTTGGTGAAGATACCAAGCCTTTTTGAGCTATCATGAATAGTGATGGAGAAAGATCATTATAGTTTGGAAACATATTCTGAATCTTCACATTAGAGTTTTCCTGTTGGTAGTATTGCGACTCCGGAGGCACAGATGACCAGTACTCGGAAACATGGATTGACCTCTTAAGAAGGATTCTGAAGATAGTTTTGATGGTTTCATGAGCAAATGAGTTGTTTTGGTCAAGAAAGTGACTTTCCGAAATAATATTAGAAAGTAATTGAGCAGTTTCTTTCCTAAAATGGATTTCCAAGTGTTGGTTTGAGCTGGTAATTTGTTGGTTAATTAGAGTTGGAAAAGCTGAGTGAGGTAGCATGGATTCCAAAAGGCCAAGACTAGAAGTGATCTTATGGTCATTTTGGCTAGAAATGTAGCTGTTGCATTCTGGAAAAGATAATATATCGTTGTTTGAGAATAAGGATACTGATTGGTGATTGGATTTTTTAATTTCCTTAATATTGGAAGGGTTAGAGCTAGGAAAAACTTCAGATGGAACCTTCAAGTCTAACATTAGTATTTGATCTGACGCTATATCAGAAATAAGCATAGCCAGAGATCTGTTTGAAATTGGAGGGTGGTTTATGTAAGAAAATAGGCTTTTGTTTAGCTGCTTATAAACTGAGAGCTTAAGAGACATTATTAGGGCACTTACATGTATGAATTTTGAAAAGCAGTTCTGATTTCCAATGTAAGGGAATATAAACCTTTCAATATTTTGGAGGAATGATTCCATCTTATTAAATTTAGTTCCAAACGGTGGCTCAATTATTTCTTTAGAGAATGAAGAGTTTCTGAGATACTCTTCAACATCTTCCAGGGAACTGGAAGGAGAGCATAATATCGAGCCAAGCTCAGGGTTAATTTCAGAAGCTAAAGAATCATTATTGGCTTCTGGGAAGAACTTTGTCCAGCTTAAGGGTATGAAAGGGAGTAGGCATTCTATTATAGAGAAGCAAGCCTTCATGAGAAATTTTTCTAGTTTAAGATTCTCAGAATGAGATTTTCCACTCTGGTTAAGTATTCCTATGAGTTCAATGTAAAGATGGAAAGATTCAATAGTAGTCCACAAGAGAGCTAACCACTGTTTCAGATCCTTAAATAGAAGGATCATAGGGTTTTCTTTTTCATCATTAAAGATTGTCCAGGTTTCAGATTCATTACTTTCCATCATAAGTTGAAATCTTTCACATGACTCTGTCAAGGATTCGACAACTACGACTATTTTTTCAATTGTATGATTTGACAAAATATTTTTCCAGATCGGAACTAACAGGTACATTTTTGAAACTAAAGTTTTAATTTTATACTCTATATCATTGTATTTATACTTGTTGAAGTGAATAATGTTGGCTAGTAAGTTTTGGATGAGGAGGAATATATTGTTGAAAACGAAGAGTTTTTCATTAGAGTTTATTGGGTCCGAAAAGATTTGAATTTCTGAAGACTCTACCAAATAGTAAATAATGTGGTTGAGAACTCCAATAGTAATTTGAGGGTTTGAGCAAGAATTTGAAAATCCGATTAGGAAGTGTGAGTCATAGAGCAAAGTCTCATAGAATTCGGTGCTTTCAGTTCCACTCTGAGATATTTGTATTTTTTCTTTGGTGAAGGATACAGAGTTTAGTACGATTGATTCAATTTTTTCAACCAAAAGATGATTATTATGATGATTATAACAAGGGAAATAGTATTGGCCCATCAAAATGGCAGAAATATAACCAGAAAGATAACTTGTTAGGGATATTTCAAAATTCTCAGTAAGGGAAATTTGGAAAACCCAGCTTAAAAAGAGCTCAAAAAATTCCTTATTGAGCTTCCAAATCCAGTTGGTGGATTCTGAAGAAGAAACGAGCTCGAGTATACATTCCAGAGAGATTCTTGGAGAAATTTTAGCAAGTGGGTTGAGAAACTGTTTAAATTTGATCCATAAAATTTTTCCAACATGTTCTGTGTCGTTATCCTGTGAGGATGAGCTTTCTTGTATGTTTGATAGGGTTATAAAAAGTACTTTTTTGAGGATTTGAGTCCAAAGAAAAACCCAATGGTTATTTGTGAGCCATTGGAGATTTTCAGTGATGTGTTTTCTGATAAAATGAGTTTGCAAGTGTTCAAGAAGGAGACTCCAAACACGCTCTAATTGTGATATACTTGGGATCTTTTGCAAAGTATGAAAGTCTAGAATCTTGAGAATTGAACTAGAGAGGATGATTCTGAAATATTCCCCCTGTATGGGATAAGATCCAAGTCCATAAGAGGAAAACTGAATGTTGGAAAGCCCTAAGATGTAGCTAATGGAGTCATAAAGCTCTGAGTCTTTCTTGGAAGAGGAGAATTGTGAGACTGCGGAGTTAGTAAGCAGACAGGAAATGGACTCTATCAAGCTAGAAGTTTTCAAAGAACAATTTTGACCAGAATTAAGGGATGAGGATATATTTACAATAAGTTGAAGCACTTCTTGTTTTCGAACATTGGCAAGTTTTGGTTGTTGAATTAGAATCACAGTAAGAGATTGCATAGTACGCTCTAAATTAAAAGAGTCATCAAATTCCAGTAAAGTTCTTACTCCTGAAATGAGAGAATTGAGAAGTTGGTCAGAAAGCGAGTACCCTGGGACTCCTAAAGATAATACCGAAAGTAAACACTCATTTGCAGCATCCCTCATGCTTGTATCTACATGTATTAGAAGTTGGGGAAGACATCTAATAAGCCCAGGAAAGTGCTTTCTGGTTTCCAGGATCTCAAGTCTGAGAAGTGTCTGGACTACATATAGGGAGCTGATTACGTGGCTTGGCTGAATTTCTCTGGTTTGTGAGTCGGTAATATCTAATATATTACCATTATCTATCTTCGTATTGAATTCATTATTGATGTCTACTTGCGTTTGTGCAGATGGCTGCCGTTCAATTCTAATGTTATGATGTTTAAGCTTACTTAAATCCATGTCTTGAGGTTCAGTACCCGTAAATCTGTATAATATTAGCATTGTCTCCTCAAGTAATCTCCCAACAGACAGCTTCACATAACTATTTGTAAGGGAGTAAAGATTCATTAGCCACCTGAGCGCTAAAACAGGAGGATTTGACTGTATAAATTGGGTAATTAGGTACTCAAGCTGGATTATTGATAAATTTCTAAATCCTTCGTCCAACATTGGCACTGTGTGGCTTAACCCACTCAATTCTTTAATGACCTCCCACCATTGCTCATTTGAAAGGACTCTCGGTGGAATAGTTGGACATAGCAAGTACAATCCAGAAACATGATTTCTGTACTTTTCTTCCATCTATTGACATTAATATTCTCTATTTGGACTCGTTTTGTTTTAAGAGCTTTTTTTTTGACCTTTGAACTGAACTAGGCGCCAAGTTCGAATATGAAAATATACTAAAGGTGAGTTTGACATGAATGCAAATAGAATCTGATAATTTTAAAAATCTTTAGAACTGAGTCTGTTTTGGACTTGGGAATTTATTTAAGATTTCTAATTTCAAAACTCATAAAATCTCAAGCACTGGAATTTCTCAGATTTGACTTTTTTTTTTCTGGAAAATTTGGTAATTTGCTATTTATTTAGACCAAATTAGTAAAAAATAAAACTTAAATATAAATAATAAAAAGCTAGAACTATAAATCTAATAGTTTTATAGTGTGTTTTATGAAGGGGAGTTTCTTAATATTTCTGAAAGTTTCTAATAAAGTCTAAGAAATAGTTTCTCTTTAAGTTTAAATATTGGATTTCTTTAAATTGGTCAGGAGAAAAAGAAAGCTCCTCCTGATCTGAAAGCTCTAAATCTGCCTCATTTGCCATATTCAACATCCAGCTGTTGTTTCTTTTCTTTCTTAAAATAGAATGTCCAAGACCTTCAATTTCATTTGCAAGTTCTAAACGTTGCTGTACATGCGATACTTGTGAAGATACTAAGCCTTCAAGCTCTTCTGGGATTCCAACTGATTCAAAGGTTAAAGAGATTGCTTTGAGGTGCTTGGAGTAGGCGGGAACATCTTTTGGAGTACAGAAAAGAACACACTCACCTTGTCTGGAAGCTCTGGCAGTTCTTCCACTTCTGTGAATCATAAGAGAAATATTTCTTGGAGCTTGAAGGTGTACAACAGCGTCTACTTCTGGAATATCAAGACCTCTTGCTAAGACGTCTGTACATATAAGAATGGCTGAGCTAGAGGATTTGAACGATTCAATAGCTTGAATTCTCTGTTTTTGAGAGAGATTCCCATGTATTCCAATGATTTTTAGTGATTTCTCATTACAAGTCTTATTGCACTTTTTTCTTTTTTTTGGGCCAGGAAGCTCCTTTTCATGAGTGTCTTTGCCAACAAGAGCCAGGGACAATAGAGGAGTTAGTCTATAGACATAAGAAATGGAATTAACAAAGACTAGTATTTTCCCATTCTTAAGATAACTTGGACAGAGAAAGCATGACTTGTTTCCAGCCTTAGCATCCCATATTGGAGCAAAGTATTTAAGCAGATATAAAACTAGTCTCATTTCAAGTTCTTCGCTTTCGCATTTAATCATTGAAATTTTGAGTCCTTTTGGAAGTTGTATAATTCCGTTAGTATGGTTCCCAGATTGGTTCTGTTCTTCATTTTCATCCGATGAAGACTTGGTCTTAAACCTGGATAAATCTACTATGAATACCTGGTTTTCCCTGAGCTTTACATACTGCATAATGCTTTGCATTGCTCTGTTAAAGTTCTCTGGCATGATTGATGTAACTTTGTTATCCTGAATGTCTCTTTTACTCTTTGGTTGTTTGCCTGTATTTCTTGTATTAAGCTTCGAGAATCTTGGATGTAAGTGGTTTGGTAAAGTTAGAGTAGCTGAAAATAAGTACGTTTGAATCTTCCTAGGAGTTTGCTTCTCCTTTTTGTCTGAATAAATAAGCTGAAGAATTTGCTTCAATTCTCTATAATGTCCTTGTTCTATTAGCCTATCAGCTTCGTCCAATACCAAAAATCTGAGTTCATCTATTGCTAATGTTGTGGTAACTTGTTTTCTATAGGCTTCTCTTTCATCTCCACACATAGTTTCGTTTTCATGCTCCCCAAAAATTAAAGCAGATAGTCTTCCAGGGGTTCCAACTGCAATTTGTACTCTATTTGTTGCAATTAACCTTTCCTGTTTCTCTAAAGAAAGACCTCCAACAAAAGCATGAATACCAAGCCCTGTATATTTACCCATAAATCTAAGATGATCCCTTACTTGAATAGCGAGTTCTCTGCTTGGAAGTACAACGAGAGCTTGAAGAGATTCATTAGACCTATTAGAAATATTATTTGGACATTTAGTGTTTATATTTGTTACATTTGCCATTTTAAATCCCATTCTCTCAAGTTCCTTAAAAGCTTCATCCTCCTCTAGGCCTTCTTGAATGCCTGATTCTTCAAAGACGTCATTACATTCCTTAAAAGATTTTTGTTCCAGCTTTTCTCTTCTTCTTTGAATTGCAAACATTATGTTCGCAATAATTGGAATTCCATATGCTAAAGTTTTACCAGAACCTGTTTCTGCTGCTCCAACTATATCTTTTCTGTCCCTGATTGCAGGGACGAGACACGCAGCTTGGATTGGAGTTGGGTTCAAAAACCCTAATTCTAATAATCCCTTTAAGATACTTGGGTGTATAACTAAATCAGGAGATTTTAACTCTTCCATTTCCTCCGAGGATGATTTTTTATACACATTCCTAGTGGATTCATCAATAATATTTGTCCAGTTTGATAAGCTTTGCTTCAAATCATAATATTCTTCCCAATATTCTTCTGGATCAAGAATTGGGTCATTGTGTTTGGAGTTAATTTTCTCAACCTTATTGTTAATTTCCTTTTTTTCAATAGATAACTTTTTAACTTTTTTTTGTTTCTTCATAATACCATTCGAGGGTTCAATGTCATTTTTATCTTTAGTAGTTCTCTTTTTAGATTTTTTATTCTGACTAAACTTCTCAACCCCCATTTTAGTTTCATTAAAACCGGTGTTTAGTATTGAGTTATTATCCTTTCCCAACTCATAAAAAGAGATATCAGTTGGGTCTGAAATTTCCTCAATCATACTTACTCCATATTTTGAGAATTCTGTCAATAAGTCACTACCCAATTCTACCTCTTTCCACTTAAGTCCTTTGGCACTCCCTCGACCCTTATTCTTTGTAGATTTCATTTTAAATAATTAAAGAGCAGCAAAGCCATCTAACAATTCTTATTAGTTTTTTTCGTTTCCACTATTTTCCTCTTCCTTTCTTGACATTTTATAATTAAATCTATTTTTCGGTACTTATTTAGGCGCCTGGAAATGGCGCCTGTTGATACCCATCATAAAATAGTGCTCATTTAAAATGAGTAGGATTGTGATATGAAAAGTTTAAACTTACCTGGCCGGCGTTCGGGGTCGCTCAAGAATGACCCTGTCGTAATCCTGAGCAGGGCATTGCACTCCGCTGTCTGTGAAGGGTTATGGATTGATCAGTGATCAGTTCCAACGGCGAAATTTCTGGCAGCGGTGACCACACCGGTGGTTGCCAACTAATAAACCAATGTATCACTAAAACCTCCATCTCTGTTTTTCTAGGATTTTTAGAGTTTCTGCCGAGCCTGGATCGTTGTCTACTGCGTTCAATTGATTTTTCGATCTTTAAATGGGCTTACATGAGGGTGGGCCGTACCCGGAGATAGAGAAGTTAACCTATGCTACTCCGAATCTATACCAACTAGTCGTTCTTTCTATCAGGGATAGAGTTTGAGTTCTCATGAGCCAGCCTGTTGGATTCACTGAGAAGTTCCTCAAATTTTGGAATGTACCTGTCGGTTTGGGGAGAGGAAAAGAAACAAAGGATTAAGGAAGGAAATGAAGTTCTCTAAGAAAACTTGCAAATAACGAGAACAACTTACCAGAAAATTAGTCCCGAAAAAATAACCAACAATACGGCCAAAGATAATAAAAGTTTAAGATGCAGAATTTCGTTGTACTGATACGCGATATAAGACATCGTGAAAGAAACTAGTGCCAAAAATAGGCAGGTAAAATTGAGAATTTTAAGAATGAGTTTCTGATCAATTCCAAATACGGTCTCAATGAATTCTGCAACTCCACTATCACTAACGGGTTTTGTTTGTTCCTGTTTATTTACTTCCATTTTTAAAATTATTCGCTATCTTATTAATTTAACTGCTTCGCATCCTGAGACTCATGGCATTCCCGCCAAACAAATGGCGGGAGTCAAGTTGGAGATGTGGGCAAATGCCAGGTTTGCATGTACATGCAGTTTATGCAAGCAACTCACAATAAGTACGTGTAAATCCCATAGTCTGATCTACATAAACAGTTTTGTCGAGTTTATTTAGAATAGAAAAAAATGGAAGCTATGCTTAAGTGGAGCGATTCCCTGGATGATGTGGACGATTTAAAAAGTATTGAGGAGTGAATAAGAGATGCTAAATGGCTAGAATTACTCCATGAAATGAGCAATATATGATACATCCGTTCTGGTAATTTCGGTATAAAGTTTTGGAATAATTAAAAAAACGAGAAGCGGTGATATTGAAAAATGTCCACTTAAATAGACAAAATAAGCCAGAGCTATTTATGCGTACTGTGGGGTTTCAAAAGAGGAGGAGGGATATGTCAAAAAAAAATTATATTTATATATAAATATATATAATATAAATAATTAACTACGTAAATTTAGGAGAGGGAAAAAGAGGCTGTAGGGATAAGAAAGAGAGATGCTAATAATCAAAGAAGAGGATTACAACTCTTTGTGGGCAGAACTACAATGGCCTGGGGAAAAGTTTGATAAAGTTATGGGATATTTTCGTAGGTATGCAGGATTAGAGGAGGGGCTGAGCAGGGAAAGGCTCTCCAAGTTATTGCTAGACTTGGGGAAAAGTTGCTATACTGTTAGAGGAGGTATGAACTCTATGACAGAGAGAGGGGACCTATGCTGGATTATGAGTGGGACTGACATGTTGAGCGGTTCACAGTTTATGTGTTTAGCAGGACTATTAGACAATTCGACTCCACACTCTACTAGCAGTCCAGCAGGGTTATTGAGACTGGAAATGATATTTATGTATTATGATAAAGGAAATAAAGGATACTGGAACATAAATGATTGGGAACTGTTAATGAAGGATATTCAATACCCTGCAAAGAATGGAGAGAGACTGGTCCCTTATCCACTTGCACCTGACCAGTATATTAATTTTGAAACTCTTAAGAAGTTGGTAGACACAAGAAGGCTTAGAGGCACATCTCAACTCTTAAGAGTTTCTTTTGAGACAGAAGATTCAGAAAAGAAGGCAAACATTGAAGTAATTAAGGATAGTAATAGTGTAGACAAATCAAAAAATGTTGAGAACTCAATCTCTGATATTAACAAGCTATCAAGCGATAATAAAGTGTACAAATTGAAAGAAGATAACGTAGAATATGTAAAGCTGGGTGAGAAAACAACTTATTCTCCAATAATTCGAAGTAGAGGTAAACCAGATGAAAAGTTTTCAAGCAATATTAGCACTCAAAAGTTACAGGTATTTTCTCCACGAAAGAAAGGGCCAGAAAGGAAATCTCCATCTAAAAAAAGGCTTCAAAAGCAGAGTTCAGGGATTCAAGAAGGATTCAACGTGAACCAGACTACGCCGTCTCCTCGATCTTTAACTTCTAGAGGAACTTTTGTTGAGTATAATACGAAACCTTCAGTTTATCAAGATGGGGTTTCTTCTTATATGTCAAAAATTCCCGTGGTAATGAATACTCCTGAATCAAATTATACACCAAGGATGGCGTTCAGAAGAAGTGTTGTACCGAACCCTTATTATACATTCAGCGATGGGAGAGTATTTATGGCTAACCAAATAACACCTTCGGTCGTTCCAACTCCAATTCAGCATATACCTTACCAAATTCCTCTTAATGCATCGTATCAGCAGGTGCCAATTCAACAGTATATTAACCCGACCTCAAACTACATTCCTCCACCTATTGCAGCTCAAATGGATAGGGTAATAGTGGAATCTGGAGCTTCAAACTCACCAATTGTGAATTCTTCGAATGTTGAAGCTGAGGATCAAACTGACCTGCACAATTTTAATAAATTTCAGACTCTTGGACAATCTCTTCAGAATATGGGTCAGTCAATTATATCTATGATTCCTAAAGTCTTTTCTGTGCCTAATATTACAGTAGGAGCAAGTAACTATTCTTATGTATCTCAGGAGGAAATTCAGAAGAGAGGTGGCGGAAAATTGAATGAGGCGATTAATACTCATTTTCAAAGCTCTCCAAAGTCAATTATTAACACAAATGAACAACCAGAGATAAAAAGCATATATGGGCCAACTAGAAAGGCAAGCGATGATCATAACTCCAATATTGGTGGTGACGCTATTAGTAATGGAATGATGCTTCCGAATTTTCACTCTACTTATTCAAATGAGAACTATCCAATGTCAATAGATTTGTCTAAATTAAATTCCATTACGTTGCCAGGGATTCCAGAGACTGCGAGCAATTTCAACTCCTATGAAATTGGAAATACTAGGGATGAGATTGTGACTAAGGAAAATTCCAAAGAAGCAGAAGAAGTCAAGCTGAACAAAACTGTTAGCCAGGAAATTAAATCTGGGACGGAAAATAATACAAACAAGCCAATTAAAATTGAGGAAGTAGACCACTTCTTCACTTTTATGGAACAATTATTATATAATGAAATAGTTGGCAGCGCTGGTCTCTTTGACAGGGTACTAGAAGGCCACGAATCTTGTTTTCAACTTTCAGACAAGGAGGAGATGTTGATTGGTCCACTGATGCAGTTAACTACAATGGACCAGTTTGTGTTGACATTTGCATTAAATTGTGTGGTTTCACATCAGTATTCTTGCAATATATATAATCAAAATGAAGGAGTTCTTGGAAATGGAGTTTCAATTGATGTAGTTAAGGAGAAAATTGATTGCCTTGTAGATTTGTTCCACCGTATCTATAGAATTATGTATCAAGATTTAAGGAACGAGGTTGAGAGGAATTACAATGCTTTATTGGGCTCAAGTAACGTGGATGAGCAGAAGGCTCAAGATAAAGAGTCATTTATTGGATATGGCTTCCTTCCGTATATTGTTAAGATGGTGTGGGAAAAGGTTAGAGCAGCCATGGAGGGGGATTTAGATATAATTGAAACTATTAAGGATATTTGCATTGTTTATTATCATTATTTACTTGAATCTAATGGGTCATTTGCCAGTGAGAACAAATCCCAAGAAAGTTCTCAAGTTCTAAAGTATAGTTCTGTTGAGGAGATGATTGAGATTGTTAGGCAAAGATATGTTGTGGCTATGAAGATGTTATCACTGAACAATTCTGCCAAGACTAATAGTGCAGAAGCGAAGAGGATAAAGAGCCAAATTTCAATAAAAGAGGAGCCAAAGCCAAATCTATCGGCTTCAAGGATTAAGCAACCTTCTCATGCATTACCCAAACCCCAAAGTTTTATCGACTATTCTCGCATCCAAACTCGAGGCAAGAGTATTGGTAAAGTACAGAACCAAATTCACTATCAAAATCAGCTGAGAGGTGGAGGTATTAATTTGATATTGAAGGAAGTTAACAAGAGTGTGTTTGTACCTGTTGCAAAGAGTAGGGCCAACAATTCATCTCCTCAATATCCTCTTATGACAGCAACATCGTCCCCTAATTACAACCTAGTCCAACAAGAGAGTGTGGCTGAGAACATAGAGAAGAGAGTGGTAGTTGGGGGGAATAGCTCAAGAAGAAGCTTGGTCTTAGACTCTGGAGAGTCTAATCCAAATGTAATTCCGTGCATATTGCAAGAATCAGTAATAGATATAGAAAATTCCAGTGAACACCATCATAATAAAGCATTGAATCAGCAAGAATCCGTAGCAAATAAAGGTGATGATACAATAAGAGGTGGTCCATCCATCACATCGTTTACATCCTCGGCTAATAGTAACTATTCATATATCAATAACACAAATAATGGCAAAGCACCGGCAAATATTGCTAGTTATTGCCCAGCAGAGCACATATTAACAGATAAGATACCGGAAACTAGATTAGAAAGGAAATCTAGAATTCCATCCAGAATCTTGTAAAATCTTTTCTCGGTTAAAGGTTGAATGTAATGTATATTATATTGAAGAAACAGAGTTATTATTAAAGTGCCGGTACGTAAGAACCCATTTCCGTGGGTGATTCACAGCATCCATTCACTTATTTTCTATGATTTTGTGGCCAAATATAAATAGAAATATATAAGTAAATGAAAATTACTAGGAGTATTAATAGATTGCCCTTGACCAAAAGTGTTCCCTGTGGGGAAGATTTCTAATAGATAAAAAAGATTGCTGCCTTTTGGCGGCAAATGTCGGCGGTAAATGGATGTATTAGGAATTTAATTAGAGAAATAACAATTCTGAATAAAAAAAAAATTTGGTTCTTTTTTCAAAGAATTGCTTAATTATTACTTTATAGGTCCAAAATAGGTAGTATTTTAAGGGAGGTTGGATATTTGTACCAGAAAGTAGTAGATGAGAAGTTTAGGGTTGAATTATGGTAAATACGAACCTTGTGTTTAAAATATAAACTAAAAATTCGAACAAGTAGAGAAAGAAGCTGAGAAGAGTTGGGGAGGTGACAGCACATTTGTAATGGAAGCTTCAAGGTGTGAGTTTGAGGAGGATATTGGCTCAGTTATGGAATTGGAGGAACCAGAGCAGCCAATGGTACTAAATATTTACAATGTGCTGGCAAGTGCAAATACTGGTGTCAACATTGATTTATTATGGTTTACAGAGAACTTTGGGAATACATATTATGATCCTCAGGAGTTTCCTGCTGCAAGGTAAGTTATATTAAGTTTGTAGGGGACTAATAAATCCTAGGAAGGATGAGATTGTGCTTAATGCATTAGAAATTTAATATATTTTTAATACTTTCACCAAATTCCACACCCTTACATACCATAATTTTGCTAATTTAGAGCATCTAACTCTTTACTCTTTTAGAGCCGACATCCCAGATAGACATACAAAGAGTGTGGTAACGATCTCAGCATTCTCTAATGGCAAGATTCAAGCTACGGGAGGAGTTAGTGTTGAATGTACAAAGAATTCACTCAAGAAGGTTGTTAGAAAACTTAGAAACAAAGGCTTTAAGAAAGCAAAGCTTCTAGGTTTTGAGGTCCATAATATCCAGGCTGTTATCGATGCTGGCTTCCCAATTGATCTCAGAGTACTTCGCGAAATTTATGTTTTTGTGGACTATGAGCCAGAAAGAAACCCTGGTCTTAGAATCCGTATTCCCGTACTATATCTTTACAATCAAGGATGCAATCCTGAATTCTTACAACGGCAATTACTAGCACACCAATATGGGACCATCAATCAAAACAAAGGCAGGCCAGAGCGGGCAAATCCCCCCACCCTTTATAGAAATGGCAAAATCGAAATTGTGACATTGACCATCCATTTTTCTGGAAAAATCGGTATGGCTGGGGGGAGGAGTGTGGAGGGATTACAAAAAGTGTTGGACTATATTAAACCTTATTTGATACGCTCCAGGCTAGTCTGAGTCTTTTTTTGTATGTATTGTGTTTTACCGATGCTAGTTGTAAATACCTCAATAAAGTCCAAACCGGTAGCTAAATTTGTGGTATAACAATTCATTCCTTGCTTAATGACAAATTATAGGCAAAGAAAGATAGGAAATTTGCTAGTTGAATTAGAAAATGTTATGTTATTGTTTGTTATTTAGACTTAATCTGCTTCTTTTTTTCTATATTTCTAAATAGTTTCAATAAAGTGATCTGTTTATTGATTTAAATAATAAAGGGTTTGACTCAAATAATATTGAAGCAAACTCGTTGAATGGGTCAGAGTTAGAAGGCTCTATTAAGAGGTTGAGTAGACCACAAATTACTATGGAAATCGTTAATGTAGGTTTCCAATCTTCTCTGATAATATTAATACAAACATGTCCAAACTTGTCAATATTTGGATGAAGAATTTTACTAAGGCATTTCACTTTTGGAGGCTTAAATGGGTACTCTTTTGGTACTCTAATGATGAATTGTAGTGTTTTGTCGGCCCAAATACCCTCTTTTGGCCGTAAAACTACTATAAAACAATTAGATATATTATCAAAATCTAATTTGCTTGTATCACTTAAATTTTCTATAGCATCATTATCAAGAGCAGTTTCTGTATTAAATTTTACCTTACAAAACTCTGGTAGCCCAACTTCTTCAAATTCTTTTCTAAGCCTTAACAAAGAAACATCCATATTAGTCTTAATTTTAGCACCAACCTTAAGTTTATAATAGATTGGAATATATATATATATATATATATATATATATATATACATATAAATATATCCAGAACTAACAAATGAGTACAACTAGAGTCTTCAAAGAAGAATCTTTTGAAAACATAGGATTTTTTGAAGCTCACATTAATCTATTAAGTTGGGTAATTATTGCCCAATTATGCGCTAAGATTGGAAAATTAATTATTTTAAGAGGGAATTTCAATATTTAAAATAGTATTTTATAACATTATATCTAACTAAGATAAACCTGCATCTAAAACATACTTTGCTTAGGGAACTTCCATAAAGCATTAGAAATCACTCTTCTGTCAATCAGTTACTTCCCCATCTTCAAAGTCCAATTTAGGCTTTGCAGTCTTTCTGAGCATTGAAACCCCACATTTCTTACATAGTACAGCATTATATGATATAGGATAAGCCATACCTAATCTACAGCTCTTACAAGGAGCAAAAATGCAGCCAAGATCCTGAGAGTTTGTGCTGAGCAAGATCTGAGGAACTACGCTCAGTATCGAACATCTAACTACATCACCTGGCCTGTAACAGTCATTCATCCAATAGCTAGCTTGAGATTCTAAATGATCATTAGCTAAACCCAGTGAAGCCGAACCAGACGAGGCCCCGAATGATGAAGACGCATATGTAACGTTAGGGTCCGAATCACTATTCATATTCCAGCATCCGATATCTTGTGGACGAAGTAAGCCAGTTACCCCCTCTATTTCGTTCTTATATCCTCTGCCATTTCTATCTAAAAGCCTAATTTCCACTCCTTTTCTGGGCAAAACTCTGTTTACTATACCAATAACCTTTCCTCCTTCATTATTTCCTACTTGTATCTTACCAATCTGGTCTTCTCTGCACATTAAAGAAGAGTACAAATCCCCATTGTCATCCATATAGACTCCATAAAATTGCTCTTTGGCTTCCATAATATGCCTAACTGGTTGACCTGGGATCAGAACTTTAGCAAATTCCTCCTTCATATTTTCCTAATTTTACAATTTATTTTGTATATATTAAAATATATACCATAAGGTACTAGCCAGTTTGGCGCCAAAATAAATGGGAACAAGATTGAAAGTGGGAAAAAATGTTACTTTTTTTGAAATTTTAATTGAGATAAAAAAAAAGAAGGAATTATATTTTCATTATAATGAATGCAAATTTTTGTACAGGAAATTGTAATTCGAACGTGATTTCAATTATTGTCCCTGGTAGGAATCCTGAAACTGTTATTAATGAAGGAAATGGAATAGTTTCAACTATTGTTCAAAATCCACAAACTGCATCAAATGTAGTTGTTGCTGCTAATGGCGAAGTATTTACTGGAGATTCTGGTGGTAAGTTTTTTTATTATTAGAAAAAAAACAATATTAATACTGAAGTAATAATAATATATATTTTTATAGCTGGAGTCTATTTCAGTTTTTTTCCATATCAATCTTGGGAATTTCTTGGTGTACTTACAAATTTAAGAAGAAGTGATATGTTTACTACTGGTAAGTTAATATTTTGGACTTATATTCCATATTAATTAAAATTATATTATTATAACAAATACAAATTAATTTAGGATGGCCATTTATGGAAGGCATTTCATCTATACCAAGTGTTAAAATTATAGTAATAATTGAGCCTGCAAATATATTACTACAGAAATTAGAGACAAAACCACCAATTGATTATAATAAAGAAATTGCAAGAAAAATTGCATTAAATTTATTCAGATTTATTGAAAGTTATAATAATAATAGTAATAATAATAGTAGTAATTCTTGCAACCAAATTCCATTAAATCTTCCACAATATATTCTTGATAGATGGATCTCAAGATTTGATGAAAAATATAAATTAGATCCATACTTTTATATGAAAACTAATTAATTTATAATTATTTATTTATTTAATTCTTATTTTAATATTAATAATAATAATCTTCAGAGTTATTGCTGAATACATTTCTTTTAAATATTTTATTATATAGGTCTGATAAATTTAACAAATAAAGGGAAATCATTGATAATATACTTATCTTCTTGTTCTTTTAATTTTGTACCATGAAAAATTAAAGAATCTATGGATATAATATCATCCAAATCGTCATCTATTTGATCATTTGTATTTATATTATTACTTTGAATAAATCTAGTAATGTTATATTCAGTACATGCTATAAATTCTGTACCTTTAATATCCCAAGATATACAATTTGTTGGATAATTTGTTTGATTAATAATTGAATAAATTAATATTAATTTACCTCTATTTTTCTCATATAAATCCCATTTCCATATACCTATCCAAGGTATACCATTTATTTCCTTAAATACTTGATTTATATCATCTTGTTCAGTTTTATTATTGATTTGATGATAGTTACTATTATTTTGAGTATTATTATTATTATTATTAAAATAAATAAAAGAATCATGGCTCGTAGCAAGTATTTCAAAATTTCTTGAATAATTTGGACACCATTTTACATCCAATACATCATTCCTTAATAATCCTGCCAATACATCATCTTCATTTTTATTATTATTTCGTATATTAATATCTTTTGTATCATATAAACAATCCCAAGTAGCAAATAATTCATGAGATTTTTTATCAACATTAACACTAGTATTTTTTTCATTATTATTATCATTATTACAATATTGATCCTCGATTATAGAATTTAATTTGACAAAAATACTTATCATACCATTATTTGAACCTACTGCTATCATATTCATATTATAAATATCATTATCAATAATAGTTAAATTCTTTATAAATGAAAATGATGTCATTTGGTAACTATTCATTGATATATTACATGTAAATTGTTCTATTATCGACCAATTATGAAATAATGGTGAATCTTGACAAGAATATATTCTGAAGTGGCCATCTTTTGAAAACACTATTAGTGATATATTTATTGTTGATGTATTTATTGTTAATTTATTATTATTTTCATAATTTAATACAAAACTTGAGTTTACTATTGTATTTCTTGAATCTCTTAATCTTGCTGTCATATTACATATTCCACCCAATTTATTAATATTATTATTATTATTATTATTATTATTATTATTATCAATGTTATCAAAATGATTATTTATAGTATTATTATCATTATTAACATTTAATAATGATATTGAATATGTATTTTCAAATGATAATTTTAATAGATCTCTGTTGCTTTTATTCAATAGCCATATTCCTATTGTATTATCATCACTGATTGTTGCAAATAATGAATACTAAGTATTAATTAATTGAATTAGTAAGCAAATTAAATGATTAATAATTAATATTTACCTTTTCAGAAATTATTGGACATATTGTACATTTTGTTATTGCATTCTCATGCGGTGATTTTATTATTGTCAACAAACTCAAATCATCATTTCTTTCGTACTTGTAAATCTTCAATGAATTTGTACAAACAACAAATATATATTCACCTAAATAATCAAATTAATTGTTAAATTGTTTCATATTCAATAAATACATTATAATTCCACCAATTAATTTTGATAATTTATCATCATTATTATATTACTTACCATTTTCATCACATGCTATATCATGTATATATTCATAATCCCTTTGAAAATGTATATTTAAACATCTTGATGTTATTACTTTTTTCTCCATTTTTTGTTGGGTTAAAAAAAAAAAAGCTATAATCACTTGATCTATTTATTGATCATATCCATTCATTGTTTTTAAATTAAAATAGTTGCTTTGTATTAATAAAATACTTTAAAAATATAATTCTTCAACATATACTCAGAATCTATTCTTTTTTTGAAAATATATTTCACAGTTGGCGCCAATAAAAATATTTTTAATAATTTTAATAAATTAATTTTGCATGCAAAATAATAAACATGCACCACATAATTTGATTATTAATAATAAATATTTTAATTACCCCAAATTAATAATTTCTTCTTGATCCTGATGGTTATTAATAGATTTATGCATACTGTTAATTTTATGATTACTGTGTTTAAGTTTAGAATGATGATGATAATCTTCTTGATTATTATCATGATGTTTATGATGGCTACGATGATGATTATTATGAGCATGATAATGAGAATAGTGATGACTTTCTGATTTATTGTTTGATATGGAGTCATCATGAATATGTTTTCTTCTGCTATTGGAATGACTAGTATGCCCAACGGTTGTTTTAGATGTGTATTTAGTAATATTTGAATTATTGATGAAATATATTAAAGCTCTCAAATTTAATTCATGTTTTAATGAGCTATTGAATAATGGCTTATTAATACCACCAAATATTACTGATATTAATAAATATATCATTGAATTAAAGAACAATATAGAACTGATTATTATTGAATATAAATTGTCATTTAAATTTAAGCATGATAATATTGCCATAAATAATCCACGGCCAATTGGAGTATAAATAAATAGCATATAAGAATAAAATTTAAAACAATATGCTTCTGCTAATAAGCTGATTATCCCACTCAATATTATAAATATATTCAATACCATTCTTTTAATGTCATAAAATAATATTAAATCTGATAATCCACCCAATATTAATATAATAAAAAATCCTATCCATAATAATTGCAATGTAAATATCTTGAATGATGTCTTCCTACTTTCTGATGAACTTTTTCTTGACATGATTTATTTATTCAAATATAAATTCAAAATAATTTTATTTGCTTTATTGTATTTTATTCATTATCTCTCGTAAAATAATTAAGTTGTAAATTTAGTGTGGTAAAGTCAAAATTATTGCTTTTTTTTTTTTTTTTTGTTTTTTTCTTAAAATGTTAAATTCTGTCATATTTATGTTTTTTACACGATTTTTAATCACTTAATCCATCAATTGTAATATCATCCTCAGTAATGTTATTACTCTCATTATAATGGCTATTATCATCATAATTTTCATGATTATTATGATCTTCATTACTTAAATCATTAAAACTCGCTTTTTCATTACTTTGAGTTTTTTCTTGACTCAAATGATCACTTTTATTTTTATTATGATTGTTGTTCTCAGGACTTTTTAGATGATCCTCATTTTCCCTATCTTTATTGTCTAATTTATGAATTTTGTTTGCATTATTTAAAGTTGCTCTCTTTTTTAATATTTTTAATCCGACCTTATAATTATGTATATACATTGAACTATATAATTTTGAAAGTCTAGAATCAAATTGACAAATCCTTTTACATATTAATAATGCATGTGATGGCCTTCCACCTGGTACTAAAGCAATACTTGATTTTTCCCAATTTTTGGTACATTTTGGATCCAAATATTCCGGTTCACATACACACCAATGGCTTAACATACCTAAAGAATTAATTAGAATACTTTGCAATTTCTCCAAACCAATCAATTCTTCTTCCAACTTTTTTGAATAACTTTTAATATATTCAGTTTTATCAATATATTCATTATTTAAATTATTAATTTCTTTTTCTGCTTTGCTAATTGAATAATTCAAATGAGCGTTTTTCTCTATCATAAACTTCAACTTATATGATAAATGAAGCTTTTCACTCTGCTCATATTCATACTTTTTCTTTTCTTCACTAATTTGATTATCCATTTTTTGAATAAAAGATTGCAACATGACTGGATTATTATAAAATAACTCTAATGAATATTCTTTTTCATTTTTATATTCTTTCAATATTTTACTTCTTAAATTAATTCTCAACTTCTTTTTCTTTTCATAATATTCTTTCAAACTTTCTGTATAATTTGTATTATTTAAACTACCAAGGTTATTAACTGTTTTAGGCATTCTCAATCTACCCAGATTCTGCTCCTCTCGTCTTTCTTCCTTTATAATTTTTTCTTCGTCATCGTCAATTTCTGCACCAGCGTTTAATAACATATTTAGCATTCTATTAAAATGTGAGCTATCAGTTTCATTCTTAATTTTTTCCTGTTTACTCATATTTTTATTGAAATTTGTTGATTTAAGAGAATTACTCAAATTTTCTCCTTTTCCATAATTACCATCACTTTCCAACTTTTCTTCCTTTTCATCGTCATCATCACTATCACTATCGGTATCATCATCACTATCATCATCTTCATCACTTTCAAAATCATCTTCATCTTGATCCTCTTCATCATCCTTTTTATTCTTGTCAACCTCAACATTATTTTCTTTTTTTAACTTTTCTTTGAATTGAGTATCTTTATTCTTTTCTTTGTCAACAATTTGATTAATCGAAATATCATTTTTTCTTTTTGATTTTTCTTTTTCAATAATTCCATTTAATACATGATCTGTCTCATCATAATCACAATATCCAAATAAATTAGAGTCTAATAATATGTCAAATCTTCTAAAGTCATTCCTTGTATGTAAATCTCTAGCTTCATCATCTTGATCACTATTATCATAGACCGAGTCAAAAATATTATCCGTTTTTGAATTTATCTGATTATCTTCAGGAACTATTTCCCTCTTTTTTAATTTTAATTTATTTTTTTTTAACCATTTCTTAAATCTTTTATATTTATTTTTCTCCTTAACAAAGTCGATGATTTTTGTATCACACTTTATTTCATCTAGATATTGTCTTAAATATATATTATCTTCTTCCTCAAATTTCTCTTTTAATTGGTGTTCTGACATTAATTCTCCAATTACAGGAATCTTATAGTATGATTGATCTTCTTCATCACTTTCCATTTCACTTTTTGATTCATTATCATATTTAGAAATTACGTTATTTTCATCGATTTCATTTTCTTTAGTGTGATGACTAGTATGTTTTGTCTCACCTTTCCTTATGACTCTTAGTTTTCTAGAAAAATCTCTCTCCTCTATTACACTTTTAATTGATGGAGGATTCCAATTTGTGACAGTTTCTTCAATATTATTATATTGAAAATTCAAAAAGGGAAATCCTTTTTCTGATTTTATATGAATATTAAATGCTTCATCATCATTTTTTTCTCCTTTTATACGCTCTTTATATTCTTCCATATCATTCGTTTCTATATCTATATAATTTTGATCTGCATTTTCATGAATGTTTTTACGAAATCTTATTTTTCTTTCAATTTCAGTTTTTCCTTCCGGAGGATTCTCATCAATCATTTTTTTTAACCAATTCTTTTGTTTGTCAATATTACGAAGATTCACCCTTTCATCAATGCATTCTACTAACTTATGGTTAATTTCTCTCCATACTTTCTTTTCATTTTTCTTTATTAATTGCTCTAAATCTGTTCTTTCTATTTCCTCTTTTTGCTTATTAATTAAATCATTTCTTACATTTTCATTAAGTATTGTTACTGTTGGCTTCTCAAAATAATGTGAAACTTGGATATACCGTAATAGACTCTTTCCTAGTGTAGTTTTTTCACTTTTTGTTAAACTATACCTTCTTGGTATTTTCTTACTTGTTGAAGAAAGATTTTTCATTTTCAATATTAATTTAATTTCTTTCTCTGTTTGAATTAAATTCTCTTTAATTTTAAAAATTTTTTTAAATTTTGCTTTTCTTGTAATTGAATTATAATTACTTCATCATTTAAATCCCGAATTTAATTTATTATTTATTTCAAAATCTTTAAAAATGCACCTTTGAAAATTAAAAATATATTTTTTTTTAGTAAAAAATTAATTTCTTTTAAATATGACTATATTAAGCTTCTTTTAATTTGATTTTTTTTTGCCTGCACACAAATTAAAATGTGTTTATATTGGATCATCTTTTTATTTTTTAACTTAATAATGCACTAATATTATTATTAATAAATAATAATAGTAATGCAAATTTATTAAACCGTTATTTTTGACACGTGTCATTTTTTTTTTTTTAACATACATGTATATAATTCTCTTTCTACATAAGAAGAAAATTTAATAATAAAATAAATAATTATATTTGTAAAAATAAAATAATGTGAGAAAGAATTAATTTAATTTAGTCGGAAAAACTAATGTATTAACTATAATATAAATGACCATAATAGATTTTGAAGCTTAATACAAGCACACATTTAAACACATATATATTATTACAAGTTAATTAGGAAATAAAAGATTTATGTTTAACTCATCTATAATATAATTCAGAGATGAAGGCTGAATTTAACAGCTTACGTTAATTAAATAATTAATGAAGAAAAGTCGATAAACGTGATAAAAGAGTTAGTTATCTAATATTCGCAGCTTTACAGCCTAATCTAAAAATTTAAATAATCGACCAAAGATATATAGAGTTGATATTCTTCAAAAATCTTGAAATTAAAATTATTATTCTGGAGGTCTTTTCTTGCCCCTTGAATTAAATGCAGAATTGGCGCCTGGATTCATATTGTTTGGCGGTAATCCAGGGTGGTGCATGATTTGGTGAGAAGGTATTGGAGGAGGAAGGTGTGAATGATGAGGTATGTGATGAGAAAAGTTGTTGAACATGTGTTGCTGATGATACATATTTGGATGGCCAGGGATTGGTGGATTTAAATGTGGTGGTGGAGGAGGTGGGAAATAAATCATATTTGATGGGAAGCCAGTTATAGGTGGTGGTATGTTATTTATCATCTTGATATTTGGATTTGGTATAACAGCATTTGAATTGTTTATATTTATATTCAAATTTGTATTCACATTATTTGAGTTAGAAATGCCAGATGTGATTGTACTTTTGTTAAGTAAGTCATCACTTGTTTCAATGTTTTGTTTTTTAATGCGTTCCCATCTTATTCCCAACTGTCTAATAATGTATTCTTTGAAAGTTTTTTCTGTGAAGCCATAATTAAACCAGGGAGAAACATCCAGCAATCTGCTCCAAGGTCTTTGTTCTGGGTTATTGTCCCAAACCATTTGGAGATCTTTACATGGATTTTCCTCTGTAGCACTATCTTCATTGTCAATATATATAGTATTAGAAACAGTTAAGGCATGTAACCCTTGATCTCCTGTATTCATTCTTTGATTACTTGTATTTGAGGAATTTCCACTATACGCTCCAGTATTTCCCGATTTGTAATCTATTGCTCCTTTTTTCAAAACATCTGAAGCTGAATTCATTGAATTATCTATAACACCACCAGCACCAGTTGAGCTGCTTTTGTCATTCATTCTTGAAAAATCCTTTAATCCACCTTCTTCATTTCCTCCACAAATTAAAAAAGTCACATCCTCATCATCATCGTTATCTTCATTATCATTCTCATCATAATCTTCATTTTTTGTTGAATCGTTGCTTTTTAAAATATAATCCTCAAAATTATTTCCACTCATTTAATTATGTGTTTAATAGTCCTCTATATTATTCAAGTTCTTTTACTCACCAAAATCTACAGAAATATGCATTTCAATTCTCTATTAATTTTTACCCTATTTACCTTCTCAAATGAGGTGAGAGAAATTCAAACTAGATGATTAATGCACAAAATATATAATTAATAATAATTTTGTTATTAATATAAACACATTTGCAATTTGCAAATAAATAATAACTTTTAAATATTAACTTTATTTATATTTAAAATGCATTTATTTTAAAATGCTTACTAGTACATGATTTTTTTTTCTTATTCTTACTCCTAATTTCATAGAAGTCTATTCAATTTAATATTTTTACTTGTACTGTTTTTTCTTTATTATTTATATAACAATACCAATTACATATTAATTATTATTATTATTAATTTATTTATTATTCATTATTTATTATTATTATTTTATTATTATTATTCTTTATTAAACTTAATTTATTAGTAATAATGATAAATAATATTATATTAATTAAACACATCAAAGGATAGTATACATAATATTACATTATATATATCAAATTTTTTATATACCTAGATTTAATCATTGCTTTGATTTTTCATATAACTGCTATTAAAAAAATTAATATTATGTACATATTTATTATTATTATAATATTTAAGACTACGTATAGTCAAAATGATATTAAATTTGGAATTTGCGCGGGTTTTCACTTTATATTAGACTTCAATAATAAATTTTAGCTAAAGAATAATTTTGGGCCTGTAAATATTTAAGATAAAGTAAGGAAAAAAAGGAAAGGGAAAAAAAGGATAAAAAACATATTTATATTTATATATAAATAAAAAATTAAAAAGTCGAATAGTAGACAAATAGAAAAAATAGTTGGAATTAGAAATATAAAATTTATATATATATAAATATTACACGTAGTACGAATCTGAAATATTGCTACGTTTTCTGGTGAATAGGTTAAGAATCTCTTTGAAAAAAATAGTCTAATTACCAGATAGGAGGAGACCATTGTGAATTAGCAAGAAGGATAGATAAAGCAAACTAGAAATAATACATAAATACATTCAGAATCTATTTAAGTTGAAATTAACGAGAGATTAGCATTACATATCAATATAGAGAAATTCCGAATAATTGAGTAATATTCATAACAAAGGGTTTCTGAGGTTTATCAGTAAGATGGATTCAGTTAACCAAATTGGATTGGATGAATCATTTAACAATGAATCAAAGGACGAAAAGATGACAAATAATCCAAATTTATCAAGAGGTGATATTATCTCAGGGCCATCAAAAACAGGAGCTAATAATAATAATAATAATAATAATAATAATAATAATAATAATAATAATAATAATAATAATGATAGTAATAATAATATTGGCGCCTCCAATTCTTCTGGAGTTTCTGAAACACCCAGTGCTATTGGGGCTAATCTTTTTGAATTAAGTGAGAACAAAACTTTGAATGATGAGTCAAATAAGAATGTAGGAGAAAGAATGATGGATACCGATTTACCTGGGTCGGTTGATGATGAGGAAATGAAGAGATCAATTTATATTGGAAATGTTGATTATGGTACTAAATTAACAGAATTACAGGATTTATTTAAAAGTTGTGGAAGTATTAACAGAATTACAATAATGAATGATAAAAGAACGGGAATGCCAAAAGGATTTGCTTATTTAGAATTTTGCGAACCCGAAGCTGTCGAAACTGCTCTAAAATTCGATGGAGCTATGTTTAGAGGTAGACAAATTAAGGTTTCAACTAAGAGAAAGAACATTCCAGGATATAATAGAGGAAGAGGAATGGGACCAGGCGGTGGATTTAGAGGAGGTATGGGAAGAGGTGGATTCAGGGGGGGCTATTCTAGAGGAGGAATGATGTCTGGAGGTCCTGGATCTAATATGCGTGGCTATTATGGTAATCCTTATAAGTCTTATAGGGGAGGAGGTGGAGTTGGAGGTTATTCAGGTAATAGGCATATTGTGAATCCTTATTGAATATACTTATGGTTGTTATTTGTTTCTTTTCCTTAAAGAGAAATTATCTTAATATTATTTTCTTTATTATTGGGTTAAAACTTTATAATTAAAAAAGATGATATAAACTTGGTGAACATTAATTTACTATAAAGGAGGATATTTTATTGATTTATAATATTATGAAGAATTATTAATATGTAAATATAGAGGTTTTTTTACTAAAACTATTATTATTGTTATTATATGTTAACCAATAGAAAAATTAAAAGAATTAATTAGCATGTAAATAATGGAAGAATATATATAGTAATATAATTTAAGAAATTTACTGAATATGTAATATTATGAATATAAATGATTAAATTAAAAAAATGAGTTGGACAGTTTTTCTTTTAATTCGCTACTAATTGTAGTTACCCGAAGATTTATTATATTATTTCACTATACTACCACCAATATATTTCTGGCATTCCTTGAGTACATTGTTTTTCACTCTATTAATATTACTATTAATAATTATATTATTATTAACATTAATTCGTCTGGTAATTTATTATAATTAATACTTGGCATTGCCCCTTTCTTCTTTCTCTTGATCTTTTCTTCTAAGTTTGTTTCTCTTGATTATATACATATATATATATATATATATTGATTTTTTTCCAAATTAATCAGCTAGTCAGTTCCAAATAAACTCCCATTCATTTATTTGTTAATAATAGATTCGTGAATGAATTGATAAATAAACCATAACATAAAGGTAAAAAAAAAAATTTAGAATAGAAATTATCATTTCTCTTATCTTTGAGATAAATAGATTCAATAAAGTACTTGAATGAATATTATTAAGTTATTGTGAGAGAAAATGTAAGCATTAATATTAATGGGTTTAATAATAGCTGCATTTGAGATTTTAAATTGATTAGTCAAAAAAAAGAAAAAGAACAATATTTGAATAAATTACAATTCAGATTCTTTAAGCCATGATCTCTTTTTTTTAAGGAGTTGGTTCATATTTATTATATTTGTATTTGAGCTTTGATTATAATTCTTGTACTTTCCAATAATCGGAAATGAGTGATTTAACAAATTTAGGCTGATACGAGTCTCTGTTTGAAATCTTAGTTCTAAATAAAAACACAGATACTGTCAAAGATACCCATACTGCAAGAAGAATTGAAGTTGAATAGTAATTAAAATGAAGTTGAGATGGAATATAAAAGAAGCTGAGCATATCAAAAGGAGATGTTGAGAATACTCCAAATATATATAACATTTGACTGATAAATGATACAATTGGGAAAGTTAATATAAATGAAGATATACTTTGAGTATACTTTTGTAAATTAGAAATTTCTTCATCAGTCTGCTTTTCATTACCTGCAACTTTTTTAAGACCAGATGGTAAAATAAAATATATTAAAAAAGCCATGCCAAGAACAATAGTAATATAAAAGAATTTGAGTACCATAATAAATAACGTAAGGTTTTGGAATTGATAACCAAACATATTTGATATTTTCATTAACAATGCACCACCTAGTCCTGTATATAATGGATTAATCGAATAATTTGGAACTCCTGCCAATAATTGGTAAATTAAATTTGAAGCCAGAAAACAAAAGAATATTATCGATACAAAAGGCATTTCTCTAACTTTTGTTAGCTTTAATGTACTATATATATTCGCAAAGCCAATTATAATTGAAAATATTATTGTCATTGTATCTGAAATTAATCCTCCAAAAATCATCATTCCCATAGTAAAACCAAAAACACCACTAATACATCCAAATTGCGCAAAAATTAAATCACCAGTATCTCCAAATAATGACAACAATGAAAATGGGACCACTAATAGTGCTAAGATTACTGTCATAAATCTACTCATTGTTGATGACAAATATTGATAATTCAATTCCGGAATTCTCATCATTGGATTCAAATATTTTTTAGATAATTCCTCCAATTTTGAATGACTTGTTCTCATCTTTTGAGCTGGAAATCTTGGATACCTTATTGGGATTTTTGTCTCTGTTACAACCGGAACCTGAGGAGCATCATTATTTACTAATATATATTCATTCCTTCGACTTAATTCATTTCTTTTTATCTCTCCTCTCACACACGCAATTAATAACAGTATCTGTATTAGGAAGAATACTTTGATTCTCATACTTTATTATTTCTCTATTAGTCCTTATTATTATTTCTATTACTAATATTTTAATTAACTGGATTTTTAAAATTTTCTTCTTTAAATTAATACTTATTAATTAAAAAACTATTATTAATATTACGTCATGTGGACAAATTTTCCTGACAATTTATATTAGAAAAATGCAAGGCATTTAATCTATACCGGTGCTTGCATGCACTCATAGTTAGTTTTGCCATACCGGCCTGAAATAATAACTGGGGGGAGAGGAGAAAGTTCTTTTTTTTTCTAAATTTTTTTTTGCATGCAACTACAAATTAGTGTTAATTGATTATTATTATTTCAGATATTTCTACGATGTTCCTATTCAAACGTTTTTTCAGTATGCCTTTTTTAATTAGAATTTAAATAGTCAAAGTATATACATGATTATATATTTTTGTTATGTAATTTTAATAGTTTTTTCTCCAATTGTTTAATATTTAATCCTCATTGTCTTGAGGTCAAATTATTACTTAATAGCAGATTAAATTATGAATTATTTAAACATGCAAATTTAGGCGCCATGATTTTATTATTAATTTTTTTAACACAATTTATACCGGTATAAATAAATTATACGTAATATAGTAAAATAAGTTACACAATCATGTAATAAATACTACTTTTTTTTTTAGATGATGAAAAATAGTAAATTTATGATTTGAATAAAAATACTAATATAAATATATATATGCTTAAACATTTATTTTTCCACATTCAACTATTTAGTGATAAAATGAAAAGAAAGATCTTATTTAACTTGATAATTTTCCTTTTTTCAGCAGTACAAATTATTCTTGGAAACAAAGTTAATATTTTAATAGATGATATGGGAGTAATTTATAAACAACCTTTGTTAGATATAAATAATAATAATAATAATACTAAAATTAAAGCAAATAAAGTAGAATTACAAACTATTAATAACAAAAGTAATTGGAAAGGAAGTACTCTGAATCTAAAAGATCCATTAAATAATTTGGAACATAATAACAAATATAATCAAGACAATAGCGTTGTCTGTGAATGTAAAATAATGGTAAGTAAATATAATAAAGTAAAATATAATTAAATTGATTCAAATTAATATCAAACTGTTTTTAATAGAATAAGTGTATCCCATATAAGGATTGCTATGGGTTAGCAGGGATAACCACAACTTTGATTTTAATTATTATAGCAGCCATCGGATATATTATTCAGTATTTATCATTAATTCCACATGAATATCTTTCAGAGAGAAATAATTCAAGAGAAAATAAATTTTGTGGATTTGTAATAACAAATTCTGAACCTGTCAATTCTGTGCATCCAAACATTAAATAAACGTTAAGTTGTTCTTAATATATATATATATATGTAAATTAACTTTATTTAATTCTCCACACTTTTTTGAAAGTATAAATATATTTGATATATTATATTTACATATAGTTTTTACTTTATTTAGTTATTATGAAATTTAAGATATTTACTAAAAGTAGATCAAACTCAAGAATTCATACTCCAAAACTCATTGAAGAAAGTTTTTTTGATATTTATAAAGATGATTTATTTAAAAACAAAATAATAACAATTAATGCAGTCTTAGAATCTGATGATGATTATTTAGATGAGGAAGAAGAGGAAAATTATTATAACAATAATTACAATTTGGAAGAGAACACACAAGATTTACGGATTAAATTGAGTGAAATGAAGGTAGAAGAATGCACTGATAATTTGAACGAAAATGAATTAATTTCAAAAGAGCCTCAAAGTGATAAAAACAATGATTCAACAAATTCTAAAAATAAAGATGATTTTCATGAATATAAAGATTTACTTGATGAAATGGATCCAGGAGTTGAAACATGTACATTTGAAATAAATGAAGAGGATGAAATTAACCAATTAAGAAATTCAATATTTAAAAAACTGGATATATTAGAGAATGAAGTAGCGAAAATAAGAAATCAAAATATTATGTCAGTAGTGAACAATAAATTAGATAAAAGTAATATTGATATAAGTGTTCAAGATATATTGAGTAACATAGGTAAACATTTTATTGAAGGTGTAAATAATATAATAGAAACTGGCCATTCAAGCATATTTAAGAAGTATTCTCTAGAATTAAATGATATTAGGAATATTATCCATGAATATAATAAGGATGAAATGAATAAAATAATTAACCAAATTGAAAACAAATCAGAATTATTATCAAGGAATAATTATAATATTACTTATGAAACATTAAATGATGTATTTCAATATGATACTCCAATTAAAGGTATAGGATATTGGTATGAACAAGGAATGAATAATACAATGGATGATCGTTGGTTTATTTCAAAATTATCAAGTGGATCTTTTTTTGGTATATTAGATTCATATAATGGTGATAGAATTACATCACAGCTTGAAAATCTTATAGTTACAGAATTGGATTTGAATCTTGATAATGAAAGTTGCTTAAATAAATACAATTTAGCAAAAATCTTCTTAAAAACTATATTAACAATTGATAAAAAGATACTAACAAATTCAACAAAAGATTCTTTAAACGTTGGCTCAGGATTAATTTCTTGTTTTATTTTTCATTCAAAATCTGATAATCAATATGTACTATTTTCTTGTAATTTGGGTAAATGTAAAGGATTTCTTTCAAGAAATAATGAAATATTAAGATTTCATAATGAAGATTATATTAATAGTAATAATATTGTATCGGAAATAAACTTGAATAACAATGAAAATATTGTAAACAGTGCAATAGGATTCGGATTTTATAAACCTCCATTTAAAAATAAGTTTGAGGTTGATAATGTACCACAAGTAATTAGTATTGATCTTTTTTCCGATTCTGATAAATTTATTGTAATCGCAACAGATAGCATTTGGCAAGTTTTTCAAGAAGAAGAATTAAATGATATGGTTTCGAGCATATTAAATGAAATATATTCAAAATATCCAACACTTAATAAACAAATAATTTCAACAATCCTTTCTCATTCCGTAGTAACAGAATCTTTACTTAGAGGTGTAACTGATAATCAAGTTTGTATGATAGCATTATTAAATTAGATTAAATTTACATTTACTGTATTTAGAATTTTAATTATTTATTAATTGATAGTGAATTAATGATTTCATCTAGTTTAATATGAAAATTTCTTGCTGATTTAATGGTTTCTAATATGGGCAAACATATACTCCTTATAGTATTTGAAGATTGTCCAAACGTACTTAATGAAGATGCTGAGATATTTTTATTATCATGTACAAGTAATTCAATATTATGAGTAATTTTATTTAAAGATTCAATAGTTTTTCTTCTTTCATCGCTGTCTTTTGGGGATAATGATAGTCCCCAAAAATACTTTAGTAGTTCAATAGCTTGTATATGTTCTTGATGTATTTGTTGTAACCAAATAGGCTTTTCTTCTTTAATATTATTAATACTAATATCAGATTTAGGATTTTGTATTTCAAAAAAAATCTGACTACTAGAATCAATTTCATTACTTTTTTCTTGTATTAAATTGTGTTTATTAAATAATCCAAGCTGGTTAATTTGTTCATATTGTATTTGTTTTGTACAATTCAATAATACATTCCTAGAAATCTGGTTATTAAACAAAGAATTATGGTCTTGAACATTTTTATTTCCTTTTTTAAAATTGAATTTGACTCTTTTAATATTATTATCATCTTTTTTCATTTTAACATCTAGTTTATTTCTAGATGATGAAAAAAAATTAACAGGATTAATATCCAAAATTTGACTGTTACTATTTGTATTACTTGAATGTTGCTCAGTTTGTAAATAATCTTGTGAATATTCAGAATCCATTTCATTTTGTCTATTGAATACGGCATTATTACCAGTTGTAAATTCAAGGATTTTAGCTCCATGACAATTAAATCTTTCAAAAAATCCTGTATTAATATTAGCACTTTTTTCAGATGCGATATTTAAATCATTATTAATTAATGTACCATATCCTGTTTTTTTATAAGTATCATTATTTAAGAGATTAATTTCAGAACTGACATAGTTACCAAGTAATTCACTTATTCCTTTAGATTGATTATTATTATTATTAAGTGTATTCAGTTCACACAATAATTCTTCTCCTTTAGGAATCTCACCAATCATTAGTGTATCACTATTATTTACTAGAGTATTTTTTTGTCCCAGCAGATCAAAAAACAGTGGGGATTGTATAATACGATTCCAAAATTCTTCTTCTGTCAAACGATGGGGAACATATTCTCTAATTTTCGTTTTTATTGAAGGCATTTCCTCGAGAATTGATTTCAAGTCATCTGCAGTGATTGTTACATCAACACCTCCAGAACTCGTAATACTAACTTTTGGTGGTTTTTTCAAGAAAAAGTCTGAATTTTCAACTCCTTTTTCTTGTGTTTTTGATAAAAGTATATCTTGTCGATGCATTTGAATAAAAGATTCCAAAGACATACTTCCTGTAAGTACTAAACTCTTATAAATTTGATCTAGTTCAGGTTTGTATCGTAATAGTTGATTCAAGTCATCGTAAATTGACTGACTTTCTTTTGGTTTAGCTTTTTTCTCAATTACTATTCTTTTATTTTTCTCAACTTTATTTAATTCTAATATATTACTTTCAATTGAAGCAGATTTTTCAGCTTGTTTTTTCTCTTTAAGTTCTTGAAGTTGTTTATATTTTTCAATAGCTTTTTTATGGCAATCTGCCATTAATTGTAAAAAACTGTTAAAATCGTCATTTGAACTTAGCGTTAGATTAATATCAATAAATAAGTTAGAATCAAGCTTGTTTTTAATTTCTTTATTTTCAAATCTCAATCCAACTAGACGTTTATCGTCTCTTTTTCTATGTGCATAAAGATTTTGCCATAATTCCACAACAAAATCATTTGCCAAATTTACATTATTTTTGTTTGGGCTAACTTCATCATTATAATTTAAATTATTATCAGCTTCTGAAATAATTTTTAAATAACTTTCTTTTAAAGCACTAACAGTTTCGAATGGTTGACCGTTAACCTTTTTAGAAATCCATATTATATTATTTCTTGTTATATACAAAATACCTGATTCTTTTTTAAATATAACATTTAAAAATTTTGATAAAATTTCATCTTCTTTTGAAGAATATTCTAGTTTTTTCATGAAATTAAAAATTATAATGGAGGAATTTTATATTGTGTATTTCGTAATTATTATTATTTTTATGTGGAATTATTTTTAAAATACCGGTATAGAATTTATTAACATTAAAATTTGACACAACAATTACGTCATAATTAATAAAGACCGGAAATTGCAATTGATAAAGAATAATAATAATAAACTAACTACATTTAAATAATATAATTATCAATAAAATAATTATTTTAGTAAATAATCAAATGAATAAAACAATTCAGATTAATTATATAGTAATGTAATAGTGAGAGAAACAAAAAATAAACAAATCTCTGAAATTCTTCATTTATTCTTCTTTTCCAGAAAAGATTCAGATGAGTTCAAATTTTGAACTTTCCATTCATTCATATTAAAGTTTTCAATTCTGCGAATTATTGATGGAAAAATAAATAAAGTTGCAATAACTCCGAAGATAAAACAGAATACATATTGTATAAAGAAAGAGTCAACTTTGCATGGATTCCCGACTAGTAAGAGAAAATAATTTGAAAGTTGACTATAATCGATTTTATTTTCATTTATTTCACAGTATTTATAGTTTGTGTAATCCAAGAGCCACAAACTAAGACTTGTTGGCCACTTATATCCTAAATTGTTTATTGTATTGAATAAAGTAATATAAGTTCCAGCAAACCTGATATCTGAGATTAAATTAAAAAGAGTCATAAATATCAGCGATTGTGAATCACATAAAATGGATGAAAAAACTGATAAAGTTAAATAAGTGTAGTAAAATGAATTTGGCGTTTCAGCGATTACTTCTGTACTTATCCATGGTTTATATATTATTCTAGACCATATTAAAAACAAACAAAGAAATAATGATAATAGTAGTTTTAATGGCAATATTATATTGAGTAATCTGAGTGGAGATTTTCCTTTGTAGACAAATTTAGTCATAATAAATGGAGTAATAAAGCTGAATGGAATCAAAATTGGTCCTATAAGCATAATGTCACTCTTTTTCATACCAAATTCCATTAATTTAAATTCCAGGGATGATTCTGTTACTGCTGATGGTATTCTAATAATGAAAAGCAGAATTATTAGTAAAATTACTGGTTTTAATATCAAAATCTTATATAACAGAAAATAAGCTTGTTTAATATTTAGCTCAGTTTCTTGATTATCTTGAATATGATCATCGTCTTTTTTATTATCAGTTATGTTTAAGTAGGAGTTATTTTCTCTTTTGAGTATTCCAGTAATTGAAGTTACTAATAATATAACCACGCCCCAAAAATAAATAAATTGACTCATCTCACAAATTGGCCTATTTTCAATAATTTCCAATCCAAGTAAGGGGCGAACATATTTGTTACATACTTTTGCATCATTTAAGAATAAAAATCCCAAATATGAAGTAATGTAGCCAAAAGATTGACCAATAATATTACAAGTTGATGCTAAGCTCCTATGCTGAGGGGAAAGTAGATTTACTGCCCAAGCATCAACTGCAATATCTTGAGTAGCCATTAAAAAGTATAACATTGAAAAATATATAGTCAGTAAAGTAACATTTGGTGTCAATTTCTCAGTTAAATTTGATAAATCCACTCCTTCGCATAACCAAGTTGGAAGAAATGGGCTGTAACTACCAATAATCATCAGAATACTACATAAAAGTTGAGTTGGAATAATCCATGTTTTTCTTCTTCCCATCCTTTCAATATATACTGAATCTACCAAAGGGGCCCAGATTAATTTAAGTGAGAAAGGAAGTACAACCATTCCAAACATACTTTGTTCTGCATATGATATTTTACCTTGTAGAAGAAATGGAATGGAGTAACTAATACCCATAGGAAGACCTTGGATTGTATATAATATTAAAAGATAAAAAATATTCAAGCATTCCAGAAAATCCATTTTTGAATGAGTTTTTTTAACAAATTAATAATAAAATTAATTAAAACAATGAAGAATAAAGTTTAAAAGAGTAATTCTCAAAGTAGTTTGTCGATACCAATTTTAATTCCTAAAATTCATAACAATATATATTCACATCTATATATATATATATACATATATATATATATATATATATATATTCGTTAATATTATAGTAAAATAATGAAAATATTCATTTAATCCATCAAATACAATAATCAATATCTCCAATGTTTTATAATGAAATTTTTGCACAGAAAAAAAGTACTATTTAAATTTGATATTTTTAACTGACTTTAATAAATAACTTAAATTAGGCTTTATTTTAACATTAAGGCCTTAAACATAAATAAAATCAACAGTTTTGGCGGGAAATTTGCCCACATAGCTAAAAATTAAGGTGTGAGAAATTAAATGATAGAAATAAAGTGAAGGATTATATATTCTTCCTTATAATGCGGTAGTAAGCTAAAGGGTTTGAATAGGAGATTTAATCTATTCAAGGTAATATTATGTGTTTAACTTGTACATAGGCGAGCAGTTTAAATAATAACTCAATATTAAAGTTACTAAAGTATAAACAGAAAGCATTTATTTTTATTATAAATAAGAAAAAAATGTATAAAGAACAGTTTCAGATTTTGGAGGATCTTTTGAAAAATTCTCAAACGCAACAAATTTGGTCAATTTATAGTTTATGTAATCATAGTTCAAAGTTTGAGAATTTTGAAGTTTGTAGAGATATTTTAAAGTTATTTGTCAAGTATTTATCGGAAGAGAAAAGAGATTTGGGAGAAGCGGAGTTAGTATATTTAGTAATGGGTGATATTTCATTAGATGAAGTTACGTATAAGTTGGTTTATCATTCAGATTTGTCTTTAAATGAATTAGAAGTTTGTAAATCAAATATATATGGTTTAGTATCAAAAAGTAGTGAGAAATTACAAGATAAAAATAACTTGAAATTAAATTCTTTACAATTTCAGATAGAGTGTGATGATATATATAAATCTATTAAAGCAAAGAACTTATTGTCGGATAAATTATGGATTTCAAAATTTTCAAATATAGGTAATACAGAATCATATTTGTTAAACGAATCATGTAATGCTAATTTTAATTCTACAAGTTTAGAACAATCTGAAACAAAATCCAAGACTGAGCCATATCCTTTATTATTTAGTAATAATAAAGGAGATTATCAAAATGCTAAGACATATATAAACAAGAATGAAGATGAACAAGATAGAAAGAAAGAGAATGTTCATTTTTTGCAGAATGAAAATAATACAGATCCTTATCCTATGAAGAATATATTTAATACTGAAAAGAAAGTCATTTTGCCGGAATTAGGTAGTAAAAGAGAATCTGACAGCGTGAATAACAATGTAATAAATTTGTTTAAAGATGAAGAAAATGAAAGTACAAATAGTATCGATGAATTTACCAAAAATGGAGATAGTAAGTCTAAGCCAACAAAAAGAAGAAAAACAAGTAAATCTAAAGTATGCAGTGATAAACAAGATAATGAAAAGAAAATGGATTTTGATCCTTTGGAAGTTGGACCAATTATACATAGCAAGTTAAAGAAAGAGAAAATATATAAGGATGATAGGACAGGTTATTTAATTGTTGAGGATGACGTAGATTTCGTTATGGAGAAGGAAAATAAAATCTCAAAATTGAGAGAAAAAGTTTCTGAAGATAGTAATGTTACATCAAAGAGATCAAACAAAGTGAAAAAGTCTCAAACTTTCAATATTAATTCTGGTACAAGTAAGCAGCAAACATTGAATTCTTTCTTTAAAATAACAAAACCAACAAGCAAAAATACTTAATAAAAATGTTATATATTATAAATTTATCAATTAAGTATAAAATTATGAATTAAAGAGAAAACAAGGAAATCTATGAACATATTATATATTCACTCAAATAAAAAAATATATAATAATTTTGTCTTTATATGTTATCAAGTATTTAGAGCAATTTCACAATATTAGTGTGTATGTATATGTGAATGGCTGTGATGATGATGGTGTAATGTACATCCTCCAAGCTTATGCTGAATAATATTAATAATAGAAACAAGGAGAATCCCAAGAAGAAAAAGAATAAACTTTTGTTTTCTATTTTCACCACAATTAAATTCATCGAGGATCATCTCTCCGAGCGCAACATATAATAGGGCACCAGATGATATGCATGTGAGAACCACGTTAATTATAGGACTGTTAATAAATGAGAATAGCTGCCCAATAATAATACCCAATGGTGACATAAGTATAAAAGACACCAATAATTGATTAACCATAGCTTTGGAAATCTCTGTATGTTTCTTAATACCAGCAGAAACTGCAATTCCTTCAACCCATTTATGCGCAATAATAACTAGAGTGATTGTCATAACTGAAATGTGGTTCTTGGAGATTCCAACAAGCATTCCCTCGAAAATAGCATGAACTGAAAGCGCAGAAACAAGAAAGTAAACATTCAAGGTTGAACTAGCCTTCGATTTTTGGATATTGTATTCTTGTTTTAAAGAAATTTGTGAGGTTGAGATATTATGATGTTGAGTAGTAGTCGTATTAGAATTTTTATCATATAGATCTGAAGATTCTAATAGAGGTGATTTGATTCCAGGGCTTTTAGAATCAAGTTCTTCATAAGGTATATTATAATTGTTGGCTTCGCATGTTTGTGAGTTAATTGGAATAATAATATTCGAGTCTGATTTATCTTCTGAGGGATAAGTAAGGTTAAAGCTATTATTACTATTATCAATATTGTGATGATGATGATATTGATGATGATAGTGACCATTCTTTTTCTGTTCGCCGTTAGTTGTGGATTGAATATCACTATTATTCACTCCAACACATCCAGGATCCTTATGATGGTGATGATGATGGTCTCTGTTATGTGGGAATGAATGATTATGCATATGAAATTGAGAAACATCTTGTGGTGAAAATAGCGCTTTTTCGAAAAATAAAATGATTGTAAGACCAAATAGAGTAAGATAAGCGACAATAGGTATTTCAACTCCAATAAATTTCAGACTAATGTTGTTAGCTCTAACAATTTCTTCAGCTTCTGGTATAAGGTGGCAAAGAGACAGAGTTAAAAGCGTTCCACCTGCAAAAACATTAATATATTGTAAAAAAATGGGATTCAAATAACCAATGTATATTGGGATATATACTCCAATACCACCTACAAAAATAACAGAAATAAATGACAAAATTTTACTTAATATCAATTTATCCATTTCACTTGAGTTTTTTCTTTAATGATGTATCGAAAGAAATTTGGTTGAATAAATGTAATACTTATTAAATTATATATTTGAGCTTAAGTATGAATATAAGACTCCGTCAGTTAGCGAATCTTGAAAAAGTATTTAAGCTGAAGTGATCGAATGTATATATATTTAATCTAGTAAATCAATTGTGCTAATTCTCATATTACTATTTCAAATAAAGAGTTGGAAAAAATGCTGATTTTGATAATAAGAATAATAATGATAATAAATTACAGTTATATGATTATTAATTAATATTTTTAAGTTTCTTTTTTGTTTGTAATTTATTGGTCAAAAGTACAGATATCTATTCTTTACCATTAAACAGTAATATTTATTTGGACACTGGCGCCAAAAGTGGTTTGAATAGTTTCGAGACATTTATTACATTGTTAGTTAAATATAAAATAAATTATATGATAAATTGTTAGTTAATACGAATTACAAAACATGACTTTAAATTCGGGTGAATTTTTAAATAAATAAAAAAAATTTGAATTGATGATTTATGAAGCAAATATGTAATTTCTAATTAATTATAGTACAAATTTTATTAAAAATTATTAAAAAAAACAAGATCTATAGAGAAACTAAAGTTCGCTGTATTATTTCATGTAATATAATTTTATACAATTTTTTTTAATATGTATTAATTAGTTTTTGCTGTCTACAAATAAAAATTATTTTTATGATTATCATTACAAGGATTTGAATCTATATTACTTAATTGTTTAATATTGCCGGTATAGGAATAACTTATTATTTTACACGTAATCAAACATCTTTTTTTGTCCACATCACTGCATGCATTACATGCAAATGATTTAAAGAAGTGAATGAATGATTAAAGTGAACGATTTGCAAAAAATAAATTAAAATATATTATTCTTATTTTTTTAAAAAACAAGATTAATTGAAATTCAAGAATTGATGAATTAACGTGACTATAGTAATTAAATTTTCAAATGTTGTTATTGTTAATATATGTATATTGAACATAAGAAGAATGCTGCGATCATAACGATAAAAAGTTTATTAAAGAAGAAATCCGGTGATTTAGTAATTCTGATTTATTTAAATTTTGAAGTAAAAAAAATGATAAATAAGTACTGTTAAAAAAATTGTATAGTAATCGTTATTTTTATTAAAAGAATTAATAAAAAGATGAAGGCGCTTTAAAATTTCACATTTATTTAAAAAAAAAATTGTTTGAGGCGGGTAAGTTCTAAATAATATTAATGGGGAATTTATAAGGTAAATGTAAGTAGACTTGAAAAAAAAAGCATGTATAAGTGAATAATATTGTGGGTGGTAAACAAAAGGTTCAAATTTCTTTTATTTAATAGAGAGAAAATATATTATATGGATAATATTTTTTTAATTTATTTATGTGTAATATAGAGTAACAATTAAAGAAAAAGAATTGTAATGAGATCCAATATTAATAAAGTTTATATTTAAAATTCAGATCTTTATGGGCAGCGATTTTATATAAATATTAATATTAACTGAAGAGTAATGTTATTATTATAATTAATAAATTAAAAGTAATTTCATATAATAATATAGAAAACAAGGAATCAGAGAGTTTTTTTTTTAAAGAAAAAACGGAATCCAAATTTTAAATAAAAAAAAAATTACATATGTATATACATATATATATATATATATATATATACGTATATATATATATATATATATAAATTAATGGTAAATATTGACTGAATGGAATAATTGGACAATAAATGGAAAAATGGAGCATAAGTACAATTCTATAAATAGACATAATTCCCAAGATTCAATGAAACTATCATCAACAGGAGGAAGCAGAGAGAAATTGATGGATTCAGTTACAGTACAGAATCAATCATCTTCATCAACAAATTCATCTTTTGCTGTCTTAACAAGTAAATCAAATTCTATTTTTTCATCAGAATCTCCATCATTATCATCTAGTGTATTACCAATTTTTCAAAAATCAGATTTTTGTGATTTCAAAAAGGTATCACTACTACCATTGTTATTTGGTGAAACAGGATCTAATCAGCAATTTACAAATCATAATTTGCATGAGTTATTTGATGAGTTAAAGCAATTAGAAAGGTGCGGAAGTAATTTATCATATGCGAGTAATAATTACAATAATAGTGTATGCCACAGAGGAAGTAGTTTTGGATGTGTACAGAATCATTCTCTTTCAAATATTGCAGAAGGCTTAAGCATATATTGTAGTCCAGAAGCTAATAATTACCATAATAACGATACAAATTTATTAAGTACAATGAGAAGAAGATTAACTCCAACATCAATAAATTCTTCTTTATCTTCAAATAATATTATGGATGATAATAATGATGAGTTTTTATGTGAAAGAAAATGTAATGCAGTAAGAAGACATTTTGAAAAATATTTAACACCACAAATGGATGGTTATGAGCTATGTAAATTATTGAGTATATATTCTTCAATATTATTTCAGACACCTTTATCTGTAGTATTGTTCTATGATGAAGAAACTGATGAATTAATTGGTTCATTTCCATCAAAAGGAACATGGAGTTCATATATACCAAGAAATTTAACAATTAAATGGGTTGATTATAAAACTACATGTACACATAATGAGCATAAATGTACTCATTCAAAATATAAAACAATAGAATATGGACAATCGTCAAAGAATTTTATTAATTATAATTATCATAATCATCACAATCATCATCATTATCATCAAAACCATCAAAATCATGTTAATAACAATGATAATCATTTATTTTCGAGCTTAACATCAAATTCTTCAACGCTAAGTTGTCAAGCTAAGACGAAAGATTTTATAGAAGCTAGAAAATCTGAAACTAGATCATCATTAATTAAGAATAATAACGTTTTTCAATCAAATAATAAAAAGTATCAAAGATTAAGTTTTGTTGGTGGATATAAAGATAAAATAGTTAATAGAAGAGCAACATTTCCTCCATTATCAATAGCAAATAGAGAAAATGATCAAGATCTTTATAGGAAAATATTTGATACGAGCATCAATTCAATGCTATGTAATGAAAAGGATGAAATAGATCAAAGGAATAGTGGCGTGGAGTATGATTTATTAAGGTTTTCTGTCAGAAATGAAAAGATTCTAGAAAATGAGAAATTATTAAAGAATAATAATGATAATAATAATGTAACATCTTCTCGAGATAATCATAATTCAAAGAAAAGCTTTTTAAATCAAATATTGTCACAAAGCCAAAAACAAAATTTTTTCTATTTTAATTATTCTTCAAATATATGTGATTATATAGTAAAATCAAGTTATATTAAAGATGATGAGAATAAAAATATTTTTTATAAGAAAAAGAGGCCAGAAATTTCAATGAATTATAATCAGAATGTTGATATATTATTTGGCTCATATTTTTATAATAAATTAAAAGATGCTGAACAGTTACCATGCGATATTGCAGCAGCTACTCAGTGCCCAATTTGTCTTGAAAATATGAAATTTGCATCATCATCATCTTCATTGTCATCATCTTCTTCTTCCTCTTCCTCTTCTTCATCTTCCTTTTCTTCAACTTCATCATCATTTAATGAATCAAATAATGGATTTGGAGGAGCGAATAGTAGTTATGAAAATGGAGGCATTTATTGTGATAATAAAACAAATGAAGATTCAATATATAAAAGTAGAATGGAAACATATAGAGAAGAATTTTCAAAAAATGATAGTATAGATAATGCTTATTTTCATTTTAATAAAAATAGTAATCAACAAATTTCAAGAAAGAATTCAGGAGTTGAAATAATACAAAATAAAGGGAAGAAGTCGAGTGAGGAAATTTCAGATAAAATGAGTGATTGCCCTGTAATATTGGTTTCACCACCATCCATTAGTGATGGAATAATTAATAGATGCTGTATATGTGATAAAAATAAAAATGCTAATAATAATGGAAAAAATAATGAAATACTTTTAAATTCAGTATTTTCCGATACTGAAATAGGAATTTCAAACCATTATCAGAGATATAGTAATTTTAAGATTCCAGTCATTACTTGCCCTATAGTAGACACAAGAGTTCAAAAAGATCACAATACAAATTCAAAAGTCATTGGATTAGTGATTTGTTTGCAACCACAAAATCCAAATATATTATTATTAAGAAGTTTAATTGCAGAAATTCAAGCAATTGTTTGTTTATTTTTAGATTATAAGAGATTATTATTTAATACAATACAGTTAAATTTGAATCATGAATTGTATAGATGGGTATTTAAACCATTATTATCTAACCGAAGAATAAGACATACAGATAATTTAGATTGGACGGTATCAATTGAAGTTATTTCAAGATTATGTTTATTAATTAATAAGATAACTCCCATTCAGTATACATTAGTTTATGTAATGGAATCTTGCCATGAATTCGTATGTATTTATGGCCCAAAACAGTTTATTGGATTACGTATTTCCTCAAAGAATTATTTAATTTCAAATTTAATTAAAAATAAGTGTGTTAGCATATGGAATGAGCTCAAGGATTTTTCAAATATGTTTATTAATTGTTCCGATAAAAGGTTTACAAATTATCAAATTAATTTTAAGAATACTGCATTTATACCCATTTCTAATAAAAATGATGGTATTAATATATTAATTCAATTAATTAATAGAACCAAAGATTGTTATTCTTTGAATAATAATATTGATAAAAAGAAATTAAATCCTGTATCATCAGAAAAAAAGTTTAATATTAACAATAATACAACAATGGAAAAGAATTCATGGGATGATAAAACACTTGGTATAAATACTTATTCAAATATTTTTCTAGGAACTAAATTTTATAAAAAAAGATTATTTACAGGTACAGGTGTTGGTATCGGTACTTTTGGTAATTTTTCAAATGTTAATGCTGATGATAATATTAATGATAATAATGAGATGAATAATAATATTAATAATTTGATAATAAGAAGAGCAAATACAATATCTTCAGATGATTATATTAATTCTCCAAATAATTCAAATGGCGATTTAGCAAAATCTTCAAACTCTTCATTCAATTCTGTAAGTTATGGCCAGATAAAAGATGAAGAAAGGTTTTTAATGATAAATTCACCACAAAAACCACAAAGAATAGTACCAACAAAATCTTTCTCCTCTTCTTCCTCTTCTTTATTAATCAAACGTGTAAATACAATTGAGTATTTATCTCCTAATGACAATGTTTTTGAAGTTAAAGAAAAGGAATTAAATGAATCAGAAGTATTGGCACTTACAAATATAATTAATATTATAGATTTTTCTCAAAAAGATCTATATATTTATATAATGTTAATTAATCAAATAATGCAAGAATTTCATCAACAATTATTAACATTAAATATTCATTTATATTATAAATCTATAAGAAATCCAAATATTGACCATTTATATAATAATAATCCAAATATGTTAAATTCATTAAATAGTTATTTTGGAATTAATTTAGAACAAAGATATTGTAACAACAACAATCATAATAATACCAATACAAATATTAACAGTGGCTTTTTAAATTATAATAATTTAAGTGAAAATGTTAATTCAGTAGAATCTACATTTTCTTTATCTTCACCAATAGATGCTTTCAATTTTAAGAATAGTTCTATTATTAATCAAGGATATGAAAATAATAACCAAAGTATTAATCAACTCAATAAAGTTATTATGAATGATTTATTACATGAAAATCATTATTTAACCAATCTTAATCTATTTGATAAAATTATTAAAGAAGAATATAATAATTTTAATATTACAAAAAAAAATAGGTATCGAAGTTTAATATCAACAAAAAAATCAATTGAAAGAGAAAGATTTTATCAAAGTGAAAATGAATACCAAACACAAAATAATCAACAATTTGAAGAAGTTAGTAACTATTATAATAGTAATCAACTGTTATATCATCATTTAAATAATAAAAATAATTTAATTAATAATTACAATGAAGAAGAAAATAGAAATGAAGAACAAAATCAACAACAAGAGTTAAAACAAAAAGAAATTGATGATTATAATCAAGAATTTAATAAAAATGAAGATCAAGGTCAAGAACTTGATCATATTCATTTTGAAAATAATGAAAATTATCAAAAAATGTTTTGTAGAATGAGTTCTGTTGAGGAGTATAGAAAAGAAATAAAATTTTATTCTACTAAAGATAAATTAAAAATTGATTCATCATTAAGTTTATATAGAGAATGGGGATTTCCAATATGGGCTCATGGATGGTTAGTACATAGAGAATTTTTATTTAATTTATTCAAATATTATGGATTTGATACTAAATGGAATTGGAGTCATAAACAATTATTAACTTTATTTGATTTAATACATGATTCTTATAATCCCAATATACCATATCATAATATATTTCATGCAATACAAGTTGTACAAGCATGTTATATTATATTAAGAAATTTTGGTATAATGTTAGTATTAAATGATTTAAATAGATTTATATTATTATTTGCAGCTTTATGTCATGATATTGATCATCCTGGTGTTAATAATTACTTTTTAACTGTTTCAAATTCAAAATTAGCATTAAAATATAATGATAATTCAGTACTAGAAAATCATCATTGTAATTATATATTTTCATTATTAGATACATGTCAAGAATTGGATATAAGAAAGAATTTTAATGATATTGAAAAGAGAAACTTCAGAAGAATATTTATTAAATCAATTTTATCAACAGATATGAGTTATCATAATCATTTATTATCAAATTTAGAAGAATTTATTTCAACAAATAATAATAATCGATTAAATAATCAGAATTTAATTTTTGAAGAAGATGAATTATATAATGATAATATTAATATAAAAATGTTGGGAGAATTGGATGAAAATTCTTTATTAATAAAGATGGATAAAGAATTTTTAATAGAAGCATTATTACATGCAGCAGATATATCAAATCCATTAACACCATTTCCAATATGTAGGAAATGGTCATCATTAATAATAGAAGAATTTAATTATCAAACAAAATTAGAATCACAATTTGGTTTACCTGTTACACCTTTTATGGATTTAAAGGATGATATTCCAAAAATAGAAGCACAAATAGGATTTTTAGAGTTCGTTGTAATACCACAATGGAAATTATTATCAAGAATTATACCAAAAAGTGTAATATTGCTTAAACAAGCCGAGAAGAATAGAGAATTATGGTTGAATCAGAATAATATTATTACTGATAATGATTGTAAATTATTTGAATTTACTTTGGATTATTTAAAAAATAATACAATTGGTGGAAAAGATGTATTGGATAGAAGATTTACATTAAGAAAAGCTGAACATAATAAATATAATAATATAATTAATCAGATTAAATGTGATAAATTTTTCTTGATAAAACAAGAGAAGGATGATAATGATGGTAAAAATATAAAGATTGAAGATGGCATAGATTTAAAATATATGAAAAATAATGGTTTAATGAGAATGTTTGCTTTGGCTTTAAATGAGATAATATTTGATTAGTTTATAAAATTTCCCTCTTTTTTTTTCTTCCTCTTCCTCCACTTTTTATTCCTCCTCTTCTTCTTATTCTTCACCTCCTTCTCAATTTGTTAAATTAAGTTATTTAATACAATTGACAACATTGGTTATTTTTTTTAGCACTTCTATAAAATTGATAAGAGGCAGCACTAAGATCAGAACTTTTTTGCATTAAAGTGTCCAAAGTTTCACCGCGATGAAGTAAATCTTCAATATTTTTAAGCATAACGTCTCTAACTTCATCTAAATCTTTTTGTACTTTAAAAATTTTATCGTTATTAAGTGGATCTTGATATTTTTGAAAAACTTCATCACATTCTGGAATTGATTCATTTTGATCTTTAGTAATATTAATATTATTATTATTATTAAGATCAGTAGATAGTAATCTATCATGATTTTTGGAAGAATCCATATATGTTTTTAAATATTCATTTAATAAAGAAAAAGCACATCTTACAGGATAATCAGGGCTTGTAATACAGCATATACCCAAACCACTATTTGATATATATATATGACAATGTCCAATATCTTGAGGAAAAGTCACTGTAACTCTATTTCCTTGTTGAACTCTTGAGCACAGCAATCTACTATGAAATGCTATATGTTCTTGTATAGTTTTTCTTTGAAAAAAATTATAATCTTGTAAATTATAATTACTTGTTAATAATATTGGATGATCTTTATCCCACTTATAAAGTAATACACTTAATAGTTTCATCTTTTTTTTCTTCTAATTAATAATAATAATAATTATTATTCTCGCTCTGTTTCTCCTCCTTGACAAATTAATTACCAAGCAAGTTTAATTTAAAGATGATGTTTTTACCGGAAACTTAAATATTTAAAATTATTATTTAATTTAATATAATGAATAAAATCACCCGCTCAATTGTGGCGCCAAAGGCAGCATACGGTACATGCGAAATTATCAGTAACATTAATAATAATATTTGTAATTAAAAGGTATCGTAATTTATTAATGGGAAATTTATTAAAAATAAAAAATCAAAAATATTAAAAAAATGGGTAACGTCTAATTAAATAGTCAGATCTGATTTTTAGATTGTGTAATTAAATAAAAATAATAATAATAATAATAATAATTATTATTATTAATTAGCAATTAGTTATATATTAAAATTATAATAAAAGTTGATTTTTTTTCCTTTAAAATTAATGTGCATAAATAACAAAAAGAAAAATAGACAAATAAATTACATGAAATCAATAAAATAAAATATAAACTAAAGAAATTAATTAATTAACCAACTAAATAAATAAATAACTTTGGATTAAGACGGAAAAAATAAAAGACTATTAAATAATTATATGTGCAATAATATTTATTATTATTATTACTACTACTATTATTATTAATATTACTACTAGAATTAATTAAAATAGCCATATATTTAATAAACAAGAATAAAAAACCAATTTAACAAGATTTATTAAGGAATTTTGGATTTTTTTTATTGTTATTATTATTATTATATTGGGGAAGAATAAGAACTAATTTTATTTTTTTTTACTGGAATTAAACTGAAAATGAAATTTAATCTTTAATTTCTATATTAAAGCTTGATAAATGTATAATATATAAAGAAAAATAATAATACCAAAGCCAATTAAGTTAATTAAATCAAGCCTAGTAAGCTTGCTATTTCATTATATTAATTTTGTTTTGTAAAACCAAATTATATTGAAATATTAATTTTTATTATTATAAACCAGAGAGAAAGTTCTCTGATGATATGCGAAATTGGAGAAACAAACGAAGGGAATTATGTAATTAAAGGAGTGGAATCTTACAAAAAACAATCCAAGATAAATAATAATAACCAAAAAGCTACAAAAACTTCATCTATGTCAAAGAATAAAATATTAAATGTAAATTCACTTGTGGATAAATCATCCATTCAAACAAAAAATACTGGCCAATATAATATTCATAATCAATATTATGATTATGACTTTGATTATGATTATGGTCATAATCATAACCACAATCAAAATCACTATGATGAGCCAAATACACGTAATAAAGGAATAGAAATAAGTAAAGGTTCAGAAGTTGGATATAATATTGGTAATTTAAATGTGAATGAATTGGTACTTGTACAAAAATATAATGATAAATCTTCATCAACTTTGAAAAATAATAAAAAAAAACAAGAAATATATCATCCTCAAGCATTTTCATCATCTTCCAGTATCAATACAAATCATAATCATCATTATCATCCAAATATGGGTGTTGGTGAATATTCTAAAATTGTTAATGGAATTGAAACAATTAATATAGGTACCAAGATATCTAAAAATATTGATTATAATTCTGGTAATTCTGAAACAAAATCCAAGAAATATAATAGTACCAATACTAGTAAAATTAATGTTGCAAACAATCATTCTTATAAATTCTCACATTCTTCTTCTCCTCCTCCTCCTTCTTCTTCTTCCTCTTCATTTAATAACAACAATACAAATAATAAAAGGATTGAAATTAGAAGAAAGTATTATGTAAAAGTAACTCCAATTAATACCAAGTATATTGCAATAGTAAAAACTATTACAAATAATACACCATTGTTATTATGTTTTGAACATGGAAAGGATCGTCATCCAAAAGAAATCATTAATCTTAAAAATAGTAATATATATAAAGGAGTAACTGAAAAAGGGCCATGTATTTGTATTAGACCAAAAAATGAATCCAAATATAAAACCATTGAAATTGTTGGAGAAAATATTAAAGATGTTAAAAAAAATACGATGACCAAAATGATTAATAATAATAATAATAATGATAATAATAATGATAGTAATAATAATATTCAGCAATATCCACCAAAAATATCATCAAATTCAGTAACCATGTACGAAGTTGAATGCCATCTTGATTTCGATATATGGTGTAATTTTTTTACAAGTATTGGAATTTCTTTATGTAGTTTTAGAAGTCTTTTTCATACAACTAAACTAATTGGTGAAGGAAGTTTTGCTAAAGTATATAAAGGTAAAAATGTAATTACTGGAGAAGACGTTGTTCTTAAAGCCGTTGATAAGAAAAAAGTTAAAGAATCCAATGTATATACTGAAATTGAAGTATTAAGAAAAGTACATCATCCACATATTGTTCATTTTATTGCTTCTTTTGAAGAAGAAGATCATGTTTGTCTTGTATTAGAATTTCTTGGTGGCGGTGAACTATTTGAATGGATTGCACAAAAAGGTGCATATTCTGAAGATCAAGCAAAAATTGCAATGAAAAGAGTACTTTTAGCTCTTCAATGGCTTCATGCTAATAATGTTGTTCATAGAGATTTAAAGACTGAAAATCTTATTTTAGAAAATAGAAATTGTCCAGAATCTTTAAAAATTATTGATTTTGGGCTTGCTGCTTCACTTGGTTCTCCAGCAATGAAAATGAGATGTGGCTCTCCTGGATATGTTGCTCCAGAAATATTGGAAGATAAGATTTATAGTACAAAAGTGGATGTATTTTCTATTGGTGTTGTTTTATATACTCTTTTAGGTGGATCTCCTCCTTTTCCTGGTAGTAATATGAAAGAAATTCTTAAAAAGAATATTCAAGGTAATGTTCAGTTTACAAGCTCAAGATGGAAAAATATTTCATCTTCTGTTAAAGATCTCATTAAATGGATGATGGCAAAGGATCCAGAATCCAGATGTACTGCAGCTCAAGCAATATACCATCCTTGGTTTGAAAAGATACAACTTGCTCCTGGGATAATGGTTTCTTATAATAACAATAATCTTTTGACAGATCAATTACCCAATCAATCTTCTTCTTCAAATATTTCAAGTTCTACCCATTCTTCGAATTCTCAATCTCAATCTCAATCGTCCTCTCCACTCACTAAAAATGACCAATTAATCTTACCAAATGGAAGCGTAAATGCTAACATTACTTCAGGTTCAGGTTCAGGTTCAGGTTCAGCCTCGGCCTCAGCACCCCAAAATCAGCATTTATATAATCGAAAAAGTGATAAAATAATCCCACAAGATGAATATTCAACTTGTTTAACTAATTTACCAAAAAATTCACCAAATAAAAAATGTAATAGTAATTATGTAAATGGTAAATTTTATTCATCCCATTCATCAAATAACCCAAATATAAACAATAAATCATCCATTTCTATTTCTTCACTTGAATATACAGATTCACAATTTTCTTCTTCCATAAATTCCATGAAAATTTCTCCGAGATCTGCAATTATTCCATCATCAAATCAATCTAATAAGAAAACTTCTTCCTTAAATGCAAATAATGTTAATGGTAATTGTACTGGTAGCAGTAATAATAAACTTGGAAATAATATTAGTAAGAATCCAAGCCAAATTCGGAGTTATTGCAATAGCAGTAATAATAATAGTATTAGTGAAAAATTGCCTGAAGTAGATAATGAAGATGAAGAACAGAAATTGATCCAAAAGAAAAATAATAAAGGAGGTATCCATTTTGAATTAGAAGAAAGTATTAGTAAGGCTGAAGAAAAAGAAACCAATTGTTATGATTCTTTAATCATTCATAGAAATAATGAATCAGATTATGATGATTTATTTCTATTAGTACAAGAAAGAAATAATTGCCATAATTCAACGAAATTAAATAAAGATATTGGAAATTATTATTCTGGTAAATTAAATCATACCAAATTAAATAGTCATGATCCTATTAAACAGCCAGAATCCTTTTTAGAAAGCATTGTAAAACAAGATCAACACCAAAACTTTAATTCCATTTATTATGCTGCTACTGTTAATGAAGATAGTCTTTCACTTGAAGGTCAAATTCCTGTTATTGGAAATATTATTACAAGTAGTAGTTGCATAAATAACGGTAGTAATAATAGAAAATGTAATTCCAGTAGTAATTCCAGTAGTATTAGCAATAACAACAGCAAATCTTCAAGTAACAATAAAAGTTCTCATAAAACCAATAGAAGTAGTTCAATCAAAGCTGTTTTACAGAATGTATTCAGTAGATTCTCAAGTAATAGTAATAATAACAGTAGCAGTAATAGCAATAACAACCAATCTACACCATTAAATGTTGGAAAAAAGTATGAAATTAATTAATTGCACCATATTATGTTTATATGTGGGATGGCGTATCAAAATATATTCCAATTTTTATTACCAAATATTTCAGAATCACTTTTTTTTTAGGTAATATTAAGATTTTGATAGTGAAATCATCGTTTTTATTGCCACTATTAATGATATTGATATTGTATTGTTATTAATATGATTAGGATTTAGTATGATTAGAATTATGTTAATTTTTTGGATGGAAAGTTGCTCAATAATTAATTAATTAATTGTCTTTTTCTTTTTGTTAATACGTAATTTACCACATTTTCTTCGTTCTCCATAATAACTTTAATACCATGTAGTCCAATTGTTTCATAGTAAAAGCCAGATATTGGTTCTATTCTAAATATTACATTTTTGTTCTTGATGTTATCAGAAAAACTAGAAACTCCAACTCCTGATGTAGATGTTACAGGTCCTGATCCTGTTCCAGTTCCTGGTCCGGTTCCTAATGCTTGTCCTGATCCTGATCCTGATCCCGGTCCTGGTCCTAGTGCTGGTCCTGATCCTACTCCTGTTCCTGTTCCTAATACAGCTCCTGGTCCTGATAGAGCTCCTGTTCCTGGTCCCGGCCCTGATCCTGCTGTTGATATTCCAGGTCCTAATGTGGATGAAACCACAGAAATTCCTCCCCCATGATGACTCCCACCACCACTATACCCTTCTTGAGTTCCAATATTTGAAACATTATGAGCCAGATTCGGATTCTCATCTACTTGAAGAAAATTATTAGAAATTCCTGTTCCACCCATTGCTCCTCCTGTTGTTAAAGCAACATTACTATTCTGAAACATAACAACTATCAATAATTCAACTAAAGTGTCTCTCTTTAACTTTTCGAGAAAAATGGTTAAAGAACGCACAGGAGTTAATCTATATTCACTCCTTATACCTTTCTGCCATAGTCTTCTTGTTAAACTTAAAACTTTTGGTTGTAATCTTGCTGTTTGTGTCATTACTATCACCCTTGGATAACATGACTTCAATAAAGATATTGGCTTTAGAACTAATTCTTTTGTCAGATCTGTCATTTCTTCATATTCATTAACTCCACTACCTCGCAAAGAGAATTTATTAACTTCTAAATTACCTTGACCACTCTGATAATGACCATGACTAAAATCTGAAATACTCACATTTTTGTCCTTTTTAATAATATTAATATTATTATTTGAATTAAATCCTTCCCATGAACTTCTTCTTATCATACCAAAATTTCTTTCATTAGATAAAATACTCAAATTAAAACCACCATTATTCATCATTGAAATGTCATTAACTGAAATACCATTAATATATCCTCCAGTATTCACAAATTCTGATTTATACCTTTTTGCTTTCTCACAAACTTGATTTATTATCAATTCTATAGAAATTTCTCCCATTATACAATTTAAAGAGTTCTGAAATTTACTTATACCTAATCCTCCGATATTAATATAATTACTATTGCCATTATTATTATTATTATTACTATTTAAACTATTTAAGTAGCTGCTATTTGTAATTCCATTGATTTTATTCGAATAAGAACCTCCCATTCCATAAATTATATTAATTCCTTGTTTTTCTGAAGTTATTGAATATACCAAACTTGTTTGATCGTATAAATTAATATCATAATCCATGATAGGATCCAAATAAAACTTAACCTTTTTTCCCTTATAAATCAATAATTCTGTTGATTCTGATAACAAATTCAGTATCTCATTCACTACTTGAACGTAGAGCTTTATTATCTGGTTATCACGAATATATTCATAACTTCTCATTATAAAGTTATTTTCATAAACACTCTTTAATTTATAATTCCCATTATTACTTTCATACTTCCACTCAAAAGCATGCATTTCCAAAAACAAGTCCCTTATAAAAATATCCTCCTCTCTCTCCTTTTCCTCTTCCTCCTCTCTCTTCTTTTCTCTTTCTATCTCCTCTTCTTCTTTATTATCTTCTTCTTTGTTCTTTTCTTCTTTTTTCTTTAATTTCTCGTTTATATCTTTTCTACCTTTATTATTATAAGTTTCCTTAAATATAGATTTTTGAGTAAATAAATCCAAACCTCTTCTTTTAGCAATATCATCCTCTCGTAATTTATTGTTTTGCATTTTCTCCAGTAACTCCAAATAAACTATCTTTGCCATTAAAGGTATTGTTATTCTTACAACAGGAACATCTTCCAAATAATCCAACCAGGGTAAAATAAGCTTTAAAGATAATAATAATCCTTCAACTTCTAAAATAATATTTTCCATATTAACAATTTGTCCATTACCATTCAACTGATATATTCTCTTTAAATCTTGATATAATAATAAACTATTACTACCAGTTTGATTAATTAATAGTCTTTTAATATCTAAATTTAAATTGCTAAAATTTAAATCACTATTATTACTGCAAAATAAGCCACTTCCAATACTTAAATCAGGCTCATTTAGTTGATATATCATATCAAAAGCCAATGATAATTTTGCTCTCGGAGGGCCAAATACATTATTATTAATATTGCTATTATTTATATTATTGTTATTATTGTCACTAGTACTACCTTCAGTATTCATATTAGGCTGCTCATATATAGGAAATAAAACATATCTTTGAATAGGAGAATCTTCAAGTATATCCATACTAAAATCTCTGTAACATAGCCCAGATGATATACCAGAATTACCTGATAATAATCTATCATTATTAAAATCATCAATTAATATTCTTGAGGTCTTAAACCCACAATTACTTGTACAATTATTTCCATCAACATCTATACCTGAACTTTTTTTAATCTTATTTTCAAAATCTGTAGAATATCCAATATATCCTGATCTTTCATTATAATGATCTCCTAATAATAAAGAAACTAATGAAGATATCATAGAGAATGGAGCTGATTTTGGTAAACATAGTAAATTATTTGAAATATCCAATAGAAAATGAGGAGTTCTTGTTCTATATCCACACTCACATAATATATTTTCAAATTCTTTATTATTATTTACTGTATCTATTCTCTTATCCATTAAAAATTGTGTTGGATACAATATAGGAAGCTTCCATAAAACAAAATTGTGATCATCAAATACTTTTGATATACTTGTTTTTACAATATCACTAAAAGTTAAATCAATCATATTCACTCTTTCATCACTTTGTATATCCATTAAAAATGCTGTAAAACTTTTTCTATCAATACTTCTTCCAAATAAAGTGTTTAAAGTTAAATGACTCTCATAGGTTTTTGGATTACATATTCTTGATAAATAATATTGAAATTCATTTTTATCAATTGAACTTGGTAATAAATCACTTTTTAATAAATCATCAATACTTGTCTTATCTTTAATATTATTTAATTTTCCCATAATTAATAATGCATTTTTTGGTATATATTTAAATTCCATTGGTACTTCAATATTAAATACAGACAAATCTTCAATACTTTTTGTAATATCTATTGAAAGTAAATTTTGTGTATCCATTTTTAATTTACCTAACCAATCAAGCAAAATCTCACTAAATTTAACATATTCTAATCCTTTAAATTTTATTCTTAACCACATTTCCAAAAAAATCTGGCAAGTATAATCAACATCTATTATTAATAATTCATTATTAAGTTGATTAATTTCTTTAAATAATATTTTTGGTAATGAAAACTCATTGTAGTTATTATCAAAATCCAAATTTAAATATGATCCAAAAATAAAATTGGATAATTTTACTGAATATCCATAAATATCCTCTTCTATATATATACAATTGGATGACAAATTCAAATGGAATACTTCATTTCTATGACAATATGATAATATTTCCAGTATTTGCCTAAATAAAGACCATACTACATGATTATCCCTTTGTGTTATTTTACCCTTATCAAATAAATCAAATAATGTCATATTTTCTTCCATAAATTCTGATTGAATATACAATAATATAAAATCCTCCTGATCATTTCTTTCATCCTTTGTATCATCACATTTCTCAACCCAACATTGGTAATATCTTACCATATATCTATGTTGAAGCATTACCAATGAAGATACTTTTGTTTGAATCTTATTAAATTTATTCGATGGTATCCTATAAATTGAAATTTGATAATTATTTTGGTCGATCAAATGTATTGATTTTGTGATTATTACATTTTTACCAGAATGAAGTATTTCCAATACTCTAAAATCTTGAGTAAATCTTTTTGATGAAAATAATGAATAATTTATATTATGCTCCAAGATCTCTTTCTGAATATATGATAAATCCAGCTTTATTATCACATTAGAAATATTATTTTCCTCAGTTATTTCATTTGTATTCAAAGGATAATCAAGAATTGTATCATCCAAAAATCCAGATACCATCTCTGATACTGTTTTATTATTTAATTTTTCGTAATTATCATTAATTTCCGTAGCTTGATGGTTTGATTCTGAAGCCTTTAAATCTATTAACTTTCCTAATTCTTCATTATCCATAAAATTATTTCCATTATCTTCATTTATTACACTATTATCCAAGTGTCTCTCAAACTCTCTCTGATTATTTTGTCGTCTCATTTGCTCCCATAAATCCTCAGAAATCTGTAAATAATCACACAAATTATCCAAAATCATCTCTAAACTATTTATTACTTGAAAAATACACTCTTGATCTCGACTTCTATTAACTAGAATCTCTTGTATTTCTTCTATTAATTTTATATTAATGCTTTCTGGTAACTCAAGAGAAAACTCAAATAATAATCCCGGATTAATTGTTGGATACTTTTCATCATAATACACTGTTAAACGAGCATATAAATGTGTTCTTCTCCAATAACGTCTATTTTTAAAAGGCATTGTTTCACTTAAACTTCTTGATAAAATTAAGCTATATACTGTGAAACTATTTCCTTCATAACTTAAGTTAACCAAGTACTTTGATTTTTCTAATTCTTTATCAATATCTTCATCTTTTCCTGGAATAAACAAAACTCTTATTTCCACACCATCCTTATTATTAAATTCATTCTCAGCTTCCTTTGAAAAATTGATTAATTCACCCTGATCTTCAAGCAATTCTTTAATTGAACCATTCATATCATTATGAATTGTAACTGAACCATAAATTGCATTTATTGCTATTATTTCATTCGCATGTATGCTTGAAAAATCCTCCACTTCAAAAACTTCTGGCCTTGATGGAGATCTAGGAATCAATATAACATTAGTATTTATGTACTCTTCAACAAATTCTTCATTTTCGTCTTCTTTCTCCATAATTAAACAACTTTAAACATTTTTTTATATTACTTTTTTTTCTTAATTTAATTTCAAATTGTCTGCCGCTTACTTGGAATTATACTAAGAACTTACAAAAATAAAATTTTTTTTAATCTAATTTTTAAAAAACTAAGTAGATTAATTATTATTTAATAACTATTACTAATATGATGAAATTATTCTATTTCACTTCAGTTTATCTTCTACTTGATTTGCAAATTTAATTTAACTACATTTAATACTCTAACACGTTTATTTGAGTTTTACATAAATAATTTGCTTCGAATAATGTTTTTATCTTTGAGTACTTATCACAAATTCAAAATTACATCAATATTCTTATATAATATCTAAAATAGTTTAATTTTACTTTATTATCTTTAAACTTATTAATAACTTTAATTATTATTCTTTGTCCACATAATTACCGCCTTTGCATGCAACATGCATTTGTTACTAAAATGCAAAATTTTTTCTATACCGGTATTTTCATGTGAAAAGTACATTAGTCAAAAAATAAAATAATAATATTTGTTGGTATAATTATTTTTCTTTAAGACTTTTGGATAATTAAGATTAATAATATAAATTATTGATAAGGAACAATAGTTAATGAAAGTTTTCAAATAAACCATAAATAAATGCAAATATAATAAAAGGATATAATTTAATATATTATATTAATAACTGTATATTAAATTATTTTGGTAAAAACTTCTATAATTTTTTAAAAAGTTGAGTTTTATTAAATAAAATTAAAAAAAATAGTTGACCAAGGTAAAGAGTTTAAAATATACATTATTTAGTTAAAAAAAAATTATGAAACAAGATATTAATTATGGGAGTGTGAATAGTATTCCTGAAAGCATTTCTAAAAGGAGTGCAAAAGTAACAACTCCTATATACGAATATAATTCAAATAAATACAGAAGAACAGACAATATTAAGGAAGAAAGTAATGAAGAAATAAACTATTATCCTTTAGGATCTCAATTAAAAGCAAAAGAATTGGGAAATCTTAATAAGATAGAAAATAGATGTAAGGAAAAAAGACAAAAAAGTGTTTATAAAGTTCCACTTTCCGTTGAGGTGTGTATTAGATCAGATATTAATTTGATTCAAAATGAGAATGACTCAAATGAATCACACTTAAGCAGAAAGTGTTTGGCGCAGAGAATTAAAAAGTATTTTTCATTAAAAGCAAATGTTGAATTAGGAAAAGTCGATATTGACCAAATTGGTGATTCAATGTTGAGAAAAGTGTGTACTGATATAAATCTATCATTAAACTATCCAATTCACTCCTTTGAAGAAAAACAGAATCATAATAATAATAGCCAATCAAATTTCCTTATTCAAAGAGAAGAGTTTGAAAATATTCCAATTTATCAAGCTGAACTCCACATATTTATTTACCAACTTAATGAAATGTCTGAAGAAGAATATTATATGGAAAGTAATACTTCAGGGGAAAAAAATACGGATCCTCCAATTTGGAGGTATTGGTTACTTCCAAATATGGAATTCCATGGCTTGTGGGATGTACTCCACTACGAAAATAATTTAAAACAACAACTCTTAGATTACACATCAACAAGCTTAATTTTAAGTGATTGCCAAATTGATTTTAATGTAATCAATTGGAATCATTTAATCCTACTATATGGCTCTCCAGGAACTGGAAAAACTTCAATTTCAAGAGCAATTTCACAGAAAATTGGAATGAGATACTGTCATAGATACAAAAATATATATTTAATAGAAATTAGTGCGCATTCACTATTTTCAAAATGGTTCTCAGAAAGTGGAAAAACTGTCGTAAAACTTTTTTCTAAAATTAAAAGCTTATTGGAGGAACCCGAATCTTTTGTAAATATTGTAATCGATGAAATTGAAAGTATCTCAACTGCAAGAAAACAAAGCTTAGGAAGAAATGAACCTTCTGACAGTATTCGTGTTGTAAATGCACTGCTCACTCAAATTGATGCTCTTAAAAAATATTCAAATACATTAATTATAACAACTACTAATATTCCAGATTCTATTGATGAAGCATTTCTGGACAGAGCTGACTTAAAACTTCATATACCTCTTCCTTCAATTTATACTAGGTATACCATATTACTTGAATGTATTGAGGAGCTCATTTTTAAGCAAGTTATTTATTCAAAGCATGACAATTTTATCAAAATTTTAAGCTTCAAAGAAATAATAAGGCATTCAAATTATACAGGAACTAATAAAAATGAGAATCAAAATAATTATGATCAGTCCCAAATAAATATTTCTAAAAGTCTACTCTACATATCAAAAGTTACTGAAGGCTTTTCGGGTAGAAATCTAAGAAAACTTCCATTTGTTTCCTTACTTTCTTCATACCACCATGGTATTCCTCTAGAAATTCAGATTTTCCTTCAAAAGATGAAACATATTGTTGATGAAAAACCCGAAATGGTAAAAAGTTGATTTTATTTAATATTCTTTCATACAATGTAATATTAAATTCCGATCTTTATTATTTCTATATTAAACGTATTAAAAGAAAATAATTGGGTGAAGTCAGATAATATTTTCCATTTCTTATTACGAGTTTAAATTTTATATGGCCCATTAAACTCTTCTCTGCATGCCAAATTTTACCAAGATCATAGTTCGGTTTCCCGCCGAATAAAGTGGTCACAACTTACTATAACAAATAGTAAGATGCGGTACCGGAAATCAAATGAAAATAACAAGCATTAAGTATTTGAATATATTAATTAATTTAATAAATTTTTTAAAAACTAAATTTTTAAATAAATATGGGAATTATTTAAACAAAAAAAATTAAAGGGTTCAGCAAGAGGCGGAAAATTTTAGTTGCAATATTAAATAGACCAAAAGTATTCTAAAAGACTTTTCGATTAAAAAGGCTTCCAGAATTTTCACATACTTAATAAGAAGACTTTTAATTGCTTTAGGTAATAGTTTTATTGGAAATACGCCACGGTCACTAATTTTTGAAGATTGTAATTTCTTGATCTGTAAATAGAACAGGTAATAATCTATAAGGAGAAAAAAAAAATGAGCTCAGAAACAAATAAAATATGGACAGGAGATGAGGTCAGAAAGCAATTTGTGGAATATTTTAAAGAGTTAAATCACACATTCTACAGATCATCCCCAGTAATTCCATTAAATGATCCAACTATATTGTTTATTAATGCTGGGATGAATCAGTTTAAGTCCATCTTCTCAGGAACTGTTGAACCAAATTCCGAACTAAGTAAATTAGTTAGGGTTGCGAATTCTCAAAAATGTATTAGAGCTGGAGGAAAACATAACGATTTAGATGATGTAGGTAAAGATGTATATCATCATACATTTTTTGAAATGTTAGGGTCATGGTCATTTGGTGATTACTTTAAAGAGGAAGCAATTGGATGGGCATTTAAACTTTTGACTGAAGTATATGGAATCCCAAAAGATAGATTATACGCAACATATTTTGGAGGGGATCCTAAAATACCTTCATGTCCTCCTGATGAAGAAGTTAAAAAAATATGGTTGAAATACTTGCCAGAAGATAGAATTCTATCCTGTGGCAGCAAAGAAAATTTCTGGGAAATGGCCGATACTGGTCCATGTGGTCCTTGCTCCGAAATACATTATGATCGAATTGGAGGAAGAGATGCATCATCATTAGTTAATAAAGATGATCCTGATGTTATCGAAATATGGAATCTTGTATTTATGCAATACTATAGAGAACTGGATAGTACACTGACACCTTTACCCAGAAAATGTGTAGATACTGGTATGGGATTAGAAAGATTAGTCTCAATCTTGCAAAATAAAACAAGTAATTACGATATTGATTTATTTAAGCCAATTTTTGATCAAATTCACCAAGTAATCTCCTCCTCTGGAATACAAATTCCACCTTATTCTGGAAAAGTTGGTGAAATTGATGATCCTTATATGATTGATATGTCATATAGAGTTATTGCTGACCACATTAGAACTTTAACTTTTGCAATTGCAGACGGCTGTATTCCAAGTAATGAAGGAAGAGGATATGTATTAAGAAGAATCCTAAGAAGAGCTATTAGATATGGATCTCAGTATTTGAAGGCTGGAACTAATGGAGATCCTTGGTTTTATAAATTAGTAGAAAGTGTTTCAAATATTATGGGTAGCTATTATAAAGAGATACCACAAAATATTCAAAATATTAAAGAAGCCATTTTAGATGAAGAAAAGCAGTTTTCCAAGACTTTATTTAAAGGAACTGAAAGATTTAACAAGGTTATTAGTAAGTTGAAATCTTGTCAAAATATTCAGGAAGACCAAAATAAAAATAAAAGAGTATTCCCTGCTAGTGAAGCTTTCCAACTGTATTCTACATACGGATTCCCAATGGACTTAACAGAATTAATGGCTAAAGAGCAAAACTTTGATTTCGACCATCAAGGGTTCCAAATATGTATGGAAAACCATCATTTAGCTTCAGAAGGTAAAAACAACAAATCTTTTGACGATTTAATTCTTAAGCCTGATATTCAAAATAACTTACTTGTAGAGTTTGGATTAAAAGATACAGATGATCAATACAAATACCAGTCTCAGACTCAAGTTAAAGACTTCTACTCTAATTTGATTGCTATTTTTGACGGAAATCAATTACTAAATACTATTGAAGCACAGGGTAAAGTTATTGGCTTAATTTTTGACAAGACTACATTTTATTCAGAATCTGGAGGGCAAGTAGCAGATACTGGTTTTATTGATTTTCTGTACAATAACAATAACGAAACCAGTAAATTCCAAGTAATTGATTGCAAGAAATTTGGCAACTATGTATTACATATTGGTATATTATTACAAGGAAAAATTGTAATTACTCCGGAATTAAAGTCTTTGATGTTTGTTGATTATTCTAGAAGAAATCTGATCAAAAAGAATCATACAGGTACCCATATCTTAAATTTTGCATTAAGACAAATACTTGGAAGCACATGTGATCAGAGAGGCTCTGTTGTTGATCCTAATAGATTAAGATTTGATTTTTCATCTCAAAAACCATTAAGTTTAGAGCAAATTGAGGAAATTGAAAGGATGATTAATAATATTGTACAAGAAAAACAAACAGTTTATTGTCAGATTGTTGAATTATCTATTGCTAAGCAAATACCCAACATTAGAGCAATCTTTGGTGAAACTTATCCAGATCCAGTACGTGTATTATCTGTTGGTAAATCTGTTGATTCTTTAATCAATTCTCAAAATGATACTAATTATCAAGAAAAGGTATCTATTGAATTTTGTGGAGGTACCCATATTGAAAATACTAGTGAAATTATCTCATTTTCTATTATAAGTGAAGAAGGTATTGCAAAAGGTATTAGAAGAATTGTGGCGGTTACTGATAATCAATCTGAAATTGCTATAGAAAATGCTAAAACTCTAAAACAGGAATTTAATAAGCTTGATGAATTAGATGGTAAAGAGCTTGAAACTTTATTAAATTCCTTCAAGGCTAAATTAGATGAAACTAAATTATTACCTTTAGTATATAGAAGGCAATTATCTCAAATAATTGAAGAGCATTATAAGAGAGTTATTGCAGATGCTAAAAAGAGACAAAAGGAAAGATTGAATATGGCTAAAGAATTAGCACAAAAGATAGGACAAGAATACTCTCAACACTTAGCTTCAAATAATGAATTTCCAGGTCTTATTTTGAATCTTAGACAAATTCAAGGTGATTCTAAGTCAATGGATGTTATTGGACAAGATCTTTCAAAGAACTATCCTGAAACTCCTATTATGCTTTTTACTTCTGGTGAATTTAATGATAATGGGGTTTCCGTTATTTCTATTATGCCTAAATCCAAGTCTGATAGATTATCTTCATCCAACTGGCTTAAATCTACAATTGAATTATGTAATGGTAAATGTGGAGGAACAGATCTTAGATCTGTTGGATCTTCCAAGACAGGGTCTGAATCTATTGATTCAATGATTCAACTTGCTTTGGATCTTTTGAGACAAAATGATATCTAAATCATATTTCTATGAAAAATACGAATATTCATTTTAATAGATAATTTTAGATACTGCAAATAGACTTTTAACTATCTTTTATTTCAACCTTTTCTTTTTCCTCTTAAAAAAACATTTTTACTGCTGTCTTTATGCTATCTCTGATTTAAAATACACGTTCGTTTACAAAATACAGAGAGTAAGGCACATTATATTATCACTTCCTTTCTCCTCCTCCCCCACCCCCACTCCAACTCAAGTATGGGAGCCCAAGTACCGAGACTAACAGATAAAAGTAAATAAAAGAATGGTTATAGCTGCTTGATCTAATAATTCTATGGTTATTAAATATTTAACTATACCTAATACATTGAGTGAATATATACTTCAAATAAAGCTAAAATGAAAATGATAAAAAACTACACCTCATAATACACTTTATCAATATATTAGTAATATAGAGGTTCTATTTCCCATAAATTAAAGGAACGAAGACCATAAAAGAATAATAATAACTTGTTGACTTGAATCTAAACAATAGAAGGAGCAGCAGCTGAGACCTTTGGCCATAATTCTGCACATTCCTTACCAACTGGACCAGTGATAGCAGAACCTTTCATTTCTCCTTTTGGATTAACAATTACACCTGCATTATCCTCAAAGTAAAGGAAGGTACCCTCAGGTCTTCTAAAAGCTTTACGTTGACGTACAATAACAGCTGGCCATACTTTCTTCCTCAATTCTGGTTTACCCTTCTTAACAGTAGCTAATACCATATCACCAATAGATGCTGAAGGTAAACGATTTAAGCATGATCCGGTACCTTTGACTGCTATGATGTATAAGTTTTTACCACCACTATTATCACAACAATTTATAAGAGCACCAACATTCAAACCGAGAGTAATTCTCATCTTAGCACCACCTGCAGCACCTCTTCCTCTCTTCATCTTTTTCTAAATATAAACTATATTAATGAAGCTGGAAATAAGTTTTGGATTTAATCGGGATAATCTTAATTTTTTGGGATTACTTGAATCTAATCTCCAAAGAAATTATTTTAGTTATTACAAGATTATTAATATTGTCTTATTAGTTGAATGTTAATTAGCGCTGAAACTAGCTATATTGCTATTATTATTATTGTTATTTTAATTTAATGCTAATTTGAACCTGTTCCAATATTTATTTTTGAGACAATTTTTGGGCGCCATCATTTTTTATTAATAAAAAATTATATTTAAATGACACTATTACTACACAATTAACTAATTAATTAAACACAAATATTTATATAAATATATTTTATTTATTTATTTCCACAAAACTTCTGAGACATTTAAATTCTTTTCACTTAAATATTAACTAAATTCACGAGACGCATGCGTGACGGTACCGCCAAGTGTCTCTTTTAATTTGTGAAGACTTTTTGAGTGGAAGGGGACAGTGTTAATGGTATTCTGGGTGATAGTTTGGCGGTAAACTGTTTGAAAATGGCGCCACCAATGAGTTATAGCAAAATGTCAGCGGTAAAAAATAATAGTAATAATAATATTTTTTTAAAAATCAATTAAAATATTTTCGATATAATAAAATATTAGTTTAAATTTAATGATTTTATTCTTTTTAAAAAAAGTTATATTCTAGATTTATAACTTTTTCTTAAGAAATTAGGTGAAAATTTAATTCTTTATAGTTTTATAAGGAGGTATATTCATATCGTTTAATAATTACACACTTGTACACACATTTTTTTTTTCACAAAGAATAATGATGGAAAGGCGGGCTCAAACCGAATTTTAGTTGATTAATTTAGTTAAGATCATGTAAAAAATAAAGTATTTGTTAATAAATAAATATTCAATATATTTTTATTACAATTTAATTATTGTGTATGTGAAAAGAGGCAATCCAAGTATTTTACAGAGCTAAAGATTGTTTATTTACAATATTAAAATTATCGATAAGGTAACTAAATAATAATAAAAGGTCAGGGTATCGATATTCTAAATTAATTAAAATTTAAATATAAAAGAGTATACACACTAATTTAAATATATCTGGTAATAGTTATTATTTGTAATTATTACTTATGAATGATTTTTATTAATTATTTATTATTATTTGTGTTATGATCAATTTATCTTTAAAACCAATATGTAGTGGCGTAATTAAGGGTAACGCCCTACGTATTAATAACTGTTTAATTTGGTTTGATTTTGGTATAGAAAATGAGTCGAATTTTGATAGATCAGTTTTATTAGACTTGGAATTACCACATTTAATATTACTAACAAATTTTCCAAAAACATTTATTGGTGGTTTACCAATTCTACATAAATTATTGACAGAAAAGGGAATATCATGTAATATTCCAGTAATTTGTACTGAACCAGTATTTAGATTTGGAAATAATATATTGAGTGATATTATACAAAGTATGAGTATTAAAGACCAAGAAAGGGGATTACAATATACTTGTGATAAAGATGACAATAAAGGATTTAAACAATTGCCTTTCACAAATGAAGATATTGAAGGAATTCTTGGTGAAAACGTCTGCAGATTAAGGTATTATCAATCATTTAATATCCAACTTTTACATAATGATAACAATATGAATGATGATCATTCTTGCTTAGCAAGTATTAATTTAAAGGCATTACCAAGCGGTCTTGAGCTTGGCTCTACTATTTGGAATATGACAATTAATTCAAGTTCTGATAGTTGGGAATTTGTTTATGTGAATGAGGCAGCTTCTCATCCATATTGGCATGTTACTCCTTCAGATTTGGGCAGATTAAATAAACCAGATTTATTGATGCTTGGAGTTAATACAAGCAATATATCAGCAATACCAAATAATGTATCTTTTTCAATGAGCTCAGACTTTAGTAATGATTTCAAAAAATGTAATAATCGTTTAATTTCTATTAAGAAATTTGTTAATATTATTTTAGATTGTATTAAAAAGAATAAAACAGGTACAATATTAATACCAATACAATTAGATAGCTTATTACTGGAAATATTATGTTATTTGGATGCTATTTGGAATAAAGGAAAGATTTTATATCCAATTTTTGTTACTTCACCATTAATTAAATCATTCTTATTATCTGTTAAAACTCTGATTGAATGGATGAGTTTAGAAATAAGATCAGAGTTTTGTGATTCAAGATTTAATCCATTTCATGATTTAAAGAATATCATACTTGAAACAAATCTTAAGACTATAAGAAGTGAAAATTTATCAAAGGTACCAAAAGTTATATTTGCTTTTCCAGAATCTATGGATTATGGATATTCTAGAGAATTATTTACTGAATTAGCAACCAATGAATATAATACCATTTTGTTTATTAGAGAGCCAAAAGAAAATACATTTGCTCATTATATTTGGAATAAGGAGCTTGAACTACGTAGATCTGATCAATCGTGTATACACTCTTTAATTCATTCCGAAAATCATAATATTCAAATTCCTACCAACATTCTCGAGAACAATCATGAGCTATCATATTCCATTGAACTTCCAATGATTAGATTTACCCCATATAGACAAGACGAACTTTATGCAATGTACCTTTCACATAAAGAATCTAATACTGGTAGTAATAACTTAAACCCAAATTCTGACGATATTAACAAAAGACCGGATGACCATACAATTAACTCTGCAAATTTGGAATCTGATAATGGCAATATTAAATTGGAGGATCGTGATATTAATAAAAAAGATGTTGAGATGAATATTGAGAATGAATCCACTACTATATATAGTGATATTAATACTTTTAATAATAATAACAATATTGATATTGATATTGTTGGTGATAAAAATGAATTGAATAATACAACATCATATTCTTGTATGCAATTTTCTTCAAATAATAGCAACTCTGATAATTGTATTAAAAGCGATGGTGCGATTAACATGAATAATGGTATGGACTATGGTATTGATAAAAATATTGGTTCTTCAATCCAAACACAAATTGAGTCTCTAAGATCAAAATTAGTTCCTGTAAATGTTTATGATGAACTTTTGACTTTAAATTCACTTTCATCATCAGCATCATCATCATCTTCTTCAAATTTCCATAACTCTAGTCAAAATTCTTTAACAAAACAAACAAAAGATGATTACGGGTGTTTATTAGATGATCAAACATTGCAATCCATTATTGATTCTTGGAAAGATGCATCTAGTGACCTTGATATTTCATCTTATAATTTGAAATTAAGTGATGAAAGCGGAAAAGATGATAATAAGTTGTCAAAATTTGAACATGTTGATAATAATTCATCAGTTACATCAAGTTTTGACAACTCCAATAATAATGATGGTAATAACAATAACAAAATTCGTATCTTGGCTCCAAAAAGAAGAAGAAATGTTGGTGTAATGCCAAATGTTAAGGACAATGTATTGTCAGAAATGAAGGAGGGAGAAGTAACTTTAGATTCCAATGGAAATTCTGATTCAATTTTGAATAGAAATACAAAACTTGGTGGGAGATTATCAAGTATGTTAAGCATTGATAGTAGTAATACGGCTCCCGCAAATAATATTCCAGAATGGAGAATTCATTTTAGACAGATCTTGGGTGGTACAGAACCTTTTAGAATTTCTCACGAAATGAGTAAAATTGAAGTTAGATCAAGGGTAATATTGACAGATGGATTGGAACTTAAGAATGAAATATCTTCATTATTACCACTATTGAATTGTTCAAATCCAAAAACAATTATATTACTTTCTGACTGTAAAGACTCTAAAGAAGAGAAAATTTTGAAATATTATAAATCCCTATTAATGTCAATTCCAAATTCTCCAAAAAATATTGTTTCTTCGAAAATAGACGATAATAACTCGATTGAATTTACTTTTGATGAAAGTGTTAAGATCGTTTCATTGGATAATTCAGTATGGGATGACGTTTCCACTGGAGGCTTTCAGCTTGTACAAAATGGATCAGCTCCTTCAGCTGCTTTACAAGAGTCTTCATTAAATAATAATAATTCAATTTCAAGTTATTACGCTTTTGCAAGGATTGACAATATTTCAGCAAAGTTAATTAAAGATGAAGTAGTTTTTGTTAAGAATAACAAGTTGGAAAATAGCTCAAAATGCACTCTTAACGAAGAAAAAACTACTGATACTTGTGAGCCATTAAATAATAATATTATTGATGAATTCCAAGATTTTCAGAATGAATCATTAGTTGCCAAAAGCCACCAATCTCCATACAATGTTTTAAGTAACCTTATTAATGGAATAAAAAAGAAAGAACGTTTTAATAATTCTTCAAAAAAAAAGTTTCATAAAGAAATATTACTTTCAAAGTCACGTGGTATACGCCATATAGTTTCTGAAATGAGAAAACAAAATCCTCTTCCAATTATTAACATAACCCCAAATGGAGGAATTGTTTCCGTTAACAATGCTATTGCATTTTCATCAAACCATTTAAATAAAGACTTCCAGATTTCCCAAATTAATAACCAAGATCAAAATAATTCTTCTTTCAAAGTTCAAAAAGGTGATCACTTAACAAGTAGTTCCAGCATGGATGATATGAATATTTGGAATTTACATGCTACACTTCATCCTTATTATTATATAGCAAGAGGAATTTTACGTAATCAGTTTGCTATTTTATAACTTTAAAAATTAGCTTTAATTTCAATAAATTCTTTTCTGCTAGATTTATTATATTTTTAATTAATTAAATAGACACGTGTAATTATTGATTTTAAAAAAATTTCTGTCCACAAATATATTTGTTAAACTTTTATACCGGTATTTGCATGCATTATTGTGCAATTTCCAATATGCATTTTTTTTTTTCAGTTATTTGTCCACATAACGCGGAAGATAAAATAATTGTATTAAAAAAGTCAAAAAATAAGATAAACTTTATTTAATTAAAAAAAATAATAAGTTTTAATTAATGAAAGAGAACAATGAGATATTTAAAGAAAAGAATATAGATGGGAAGATTTTGGTTCCATTGTCATTCCATAATACAAAGAAAAGCAGGTAAGCGATTTATTAATTTATATTAAAAAGAGAATAATTAATATATATTTATATATGTATTTTTAGCTCGCCAATATTAATATCTCAGGAGCTATCAGAAAAATTGTTTAAAAAGTATGGTAATGAGGAAAATTATTTTGAAATTGTTAGCAATTTGAATCCGGAGCATGATATTATTTATTTTCAGATAAGTTGTAAAAATGTTTCGGAGAAATTTAATATAGGACTATCGGTATTAGACTATGTGGTTAGAAGTTCAGGAATACCATTAATTAGACAAGAAGTAGAGATAAGAAAAGTTAAATCAAAAAAAGAAATTGAATTAAGAATAGTTGAATTATCTTTACCAGAAATACATATATCGCCGAGAGATTTGTGGTATTATGAGAAGTCTTTAGTTGGTAAAATACTTTATAATGGCATTTCACCACAAATTAGTTATGAAATTAATCAATATTTACCAATAAGTATTACGGGAATGGGAATGGGAAATGAAAATGAAGAAAATAGTATGAATAAAAAAATAATTATTTCAGGATTAGTTACAGATAATACAAAATTTATCATAAGACCAAGGTCTGTAAGAATTATAATCATTGTAGTGATTTCAAAAGAATTTTTTTGTTTTTCCAGTAATGGTTTTCCATGGTGGAGAGGAATTATTTCATTTTTCAAAGAATATTTAACATCAAATAAACAATTGATAGAGCACCATTATATCACAATACTTTTAACATGGAAAGTTAAAGAAGAAAAAAAATCTATGGATTACTATCAAATTTTTTGGGAGGGAGTTCTTTCTCAAATTACGTTAAGTCAGACAAGCATAAATAAGTTTATTGAGAGATTAAGAAAGGTAATGATTTTATTTCAAAAGAATCAGAACCTAATTAAGGTTTTAGCATCATATTGTGAGTCAAATATATTGGAATCTATAAACTTTGCAGTAACACAATTACAAAATGATTTAATTGATGGATCTATTGTATGGACAGGAAGAAACATTAAAGTACTTAGCTCAGGCCCACCAATAATAATAAGTGATTTGGAAAACTATCAAAGATTACTAAACTTATCAAAAATCACAGAAGTTAGATTTCTAAAGACATCAATTACTTGTGATTTTATATCTTTCTCTGAGCTTAATTGGTATCATTCTTTAATTGTATATATAGTAAAGATAAGAAATAATCTTTATCAAGAAACACTTAAAGTGATTAATCTAAAGCTTCCGATAACAATTTCATATTATAAGATTAAAAACATATTTTATAATGACTATAATGGCAATTTTAATTTATCATCTACAATAACTTTATTAGATGAATATCTAAATGATAATTTAAATATTAAACAAGATAAAATTCAAACTGAAGATGACATAGATGAGGATGATTTTGAAAGTGATATTGATTTGATTTTAAGTGGTAAAGATTTAGTAGTAAGAAATTTATCAAGTTTGGTAAGTAAAAAAGAAAGTTTTGAATATAATTTGAGTGATTTTGATAATATTTCTAAAGATATTTCACTAAGTAATAGATATAAAGATTATCAGTATATGAATGAAAATGAATCATTAAGTTACACGCTTGGAACTTTATTATTACCTTTGACTACAAGCAACTTAAATAAGATCGATATTGAAAATAATATTTCAAATTCAAAGGATTTAATATTAAGTGAGATTCAAAGAACATCAAATTGGACATTAACTCCCAGAAAAGAGTTATTTCTTGCATATATTTGGAAAAACTATCAATTAAATAATCCAAGATTGATCAACCATGATTTTAATGAACTTTCGGTAAATATTGATAAATCTGAATTTAAGGACATAAACATTGAGATACTAAGATTAATATATTACGAATTGATTGTACATAGAATGTCAATGTCTTTTCAAATTTCAACTTTCAAATCAAATAACATTATAAGTCACTATAATTCAGAAAATATACAAATGCTAAAGTGCTATAATAATTTAAGCAGTAATATTATTCCAAATTATAATTGTATACACCAATTAAATTTACTTAAAGAAGATAATAATATTTTGGTTGAAGTTATTGATGCAATTATACAAGATAATAGTAATATCAGTACCAGTAATAGCACTGGTATCGGTTTAAGTGCAAGTACTAATACAAATACCAGTAGTTGTTCAAGAAGTGACAATATTGGTTCAAGTTTAAATTCAAATATTATTAATAATGAATCGAATGATAATAATTCTATCAGCAATAAAACATTTTCTATTGAGACAAATCAAGAAAATAACTCGGTACTTTTTTATACATTTTTACCAAAATCTATTAATTTACAAGAAATTAATGAAAGCGAATTAAAAAACGTAATAATTAATTACAAATATGAATATTTTCTTTACAGAAGTAAATACCATAATTACAGCGATATTACTTCTGAAAAGTTAATAAAAGGTAAATATATTAAATATTATACGATTTTTAACAGTTTATCAAATGTTAACTTTAGTACAGTGGATGAAATTTTGGTTTGGCAAAGGGAAATTCCTTTTATTAATGAGCTCATAAATGAATCATTTAATGAATTACTTAATTATAATTTTGACAAGAATAATTTGGATTATTACTATCTTTTAACATCGTATATATCTGGCTTATCAATCAGTTACATTCACTTTGCATTTATACCATATGTTAAAACTAATAATACTGGTACAAATATTAATAGCAGTATATATATCAATAAATCAGAGAAAAATAAAAATGTTACCGATGATATTTTAAATTTAGATCAAGTTAATAAATTTGAAATTTTAGATTGCTATTCTAATTATTACAAAGATTGTTGCGTGGAAAGTATTCTTAATAATTGGATTAAAATTAACTCAGCAAATAATGATCAATTAAAGGAAATGGTTGATTATAATATTGGAAAAATTGATGATGAATGTTTGAATATGAAAAATTTAAAGAAAATTTCTGAAATTAATATCAAAAGTTTAATCAAATCATTAAAATCATTTTTTTTTAAGAATGCACCTTCAGAAGTTAGTCATTCGTTTGATATTGAAATTATGAATGATCATAATTATTTAAAAAATGAGAGAAAATCGATCAAAATTTTATATTCTTGGTGTGAAACCTGTGAATATATTAAAGAAGAATATGAGTCTGAATTAAGGGAGAAATACAAAGAAATCAATTCTAATAGTAACAGTGATAATTATAATAATTACAATTATAATAATTATAATAATAATCATAATCATAATTTTAATCATAATATTAATCATAATGGTACTTATACAGATTTCAGTACAAGTATTACTGGTAAAAATAACAATAACTTTGAGCCGATCAATTGGTTTGTAATATACTATGATTCTATATGGCATCCTCTTCTACCATTAAAATTTTCAATTGGATGGTTAACTTGTCCATCAATAGTAATTTCAAGAATTGTAAGAAAACTTAAATCTATTCTACTCAATTATTATTTTACATTAGTGCAACTAAGGTCATCCGACGTCTATTCATCATATGTAATTACTCCAGATAAGTCAATTTTATCATCATATACTCCATTAAACCCACCATATCTTATTAAATTCAAGAAATCTATATCAGATTCCACTATGAAATTATTACTTAAAAGATTTATTTCTTCTCCACTTTCTCTACAACTTTTATATTTTGATCAAAGTAATTTTATCTCAAGATTCTTCCTTGTGGAACCCCATAGTATATATACATTGGAATTAAATACAAATGCACTACTATTAAGAATTAACTATTATCAATATTTTTGGAAAAACCAGTTTCAATACGATTCATTTCCCATACTTAAGTGTCCTTGTTCAAGTTCAATGTTTGATCAGAATTGGAGAAATAATATATTTTATTTCCACGTTAAACATATTAAGAAAATAGTCAAAAACATGCAAATTTACCGGTAAAATCATTGTTGCATGCAATCTTGGCTTTACAAAAGCCCGCCTTGTCTTGGAAAATACAAAGAGAAATAAATGATCACAAATAAGCAAGAGATGAGGAAAAAAGGAGATTAAAAAAAAAGTTTAAAATTCTAATTAAAGTAAAAATTTTTAAACGTTAATTTTTTGTGTGGGATGGAAAGAGAGTAGAAGGAGTTGATTTATCTGATCAATGAGAAAAAAAGTAGTGACACTTGGTACTTTGGAAAGCATTAAATTGAAACTTGGTAAAAATTATTGTGAGAAAATTAAAGGAATATTGCAAGAAAAATTTAATATTGAACTAAGAATAATTTTTGAGTCAAAAGATGATAAAATATTTAAATTAATCACTGATTATATTCATTTAATGAATAGAAGAGTATGCGGAAGAAATAAAGATGATAATAATGTTAATTCTTGTATACTATGTGAAACAATAATACAGGAATGTGAGACAAAAAATGGTAAGAAGAAGCTCAGTGTATTATTATCAAAAAGTGAAGACTTGGAAATTTTTTCAGATGAAACAGATCAACAAAATGAGAAGGATACTGGTTATTATATTAATTGGAATATAAGAGATAAACAAAAACATTATGAATTAGTCGGACTATTATCTGAATCAATTATTTCAGAGTTTATTTTTCCAATGTCAATTTTACAATATTCAAATTCTAGAATTTTCTTGACTTTATTATCGTCAACAAGCCAGGAATTAATTTGGAGTTCTAATACATTTTTAATGAGTAATTTTATTAAATATAAACCTAATGATGGAGTAGAAAATGAACAAAATAACGAAGATAATACATTGATATATTTAAATATTTTGCATAATAATAATAATAATATCTTATACGTCTATAATGAGTCAAAGAACAGAATAATCAATAAAAACCAAGTTAAATTTGAAGATATTAAAAAGTATAAAGTTAAAGAAATTATAGAAAGAATTATTAATCTACATAGAATATTGGTCAATTATAGGAATCATTTAGAGAATTATCATTCTCTTAAAATTAAATGTGCTAATCAAAACAAATGGATCATCAATGAAAATAACAATATCAATAATCAACTTGAGTCTTTTGATATAAATTATGAACAAATTGATAAAAATCATTCAAAAGTATTAGATAATGATGATTTTAATATTATTAAATTAAAGAAACAAGAAAAGGTTGATGAAAAAGAGAAAATTAAAAATTATATTAGAGATTTCGAAAAAAAAAATCATGAATTGAATAAATTAATTAATCAAAATAAAATAGATATGGAAAAAACCATTGTTGATATTAATGAATTAAATAAGGAAATTGATTTATATAGAAACGATTTAATAAATAAAGTTTCATATTGTATATACCCAATTACTATTGAAAAAAAGACTTCAAATTTTAAGATCAGAAATATGTTACTTCCTTTAATTAATGTGATTCAAAATTTGGATAATAAACAAGATTTTGAAATATCAACTACACTAGGATTTTCATTACATTATTTACAAATAATTTATAATATTTTGGAATTACCTTGCCCAAATAAAATAATTGTAAAAGGATCATTTTCAACTATTAATAATAATCCACTATATTTCTATCCAAATATGAATAAAAAACAAATAACTAGAGCATTAAAATTCTACAAATCAATTATTTACAATATTCTCAATTATTTTAATGTTAATCATGTAAAGTCAAAAAAGATACTTTTATCAAATAATATATTACTTATGCTATTAGCAATTACAAGTTATATGAAAAATGATCAAAACTAATGATTATTGAATATACAAGAAAATTCATTAATTGCTTTGTTTACCTTGGATTTCATTAAATCATTAAATTCTGAAGAAACTTTTATTGTATTAAGTAAATCTTTATATTCTTGTTTAGAATAAAGAAATTCGTGAAATGATTTTTCAAATAACTTAAAATCTTTAATATTTAATTTACTATGATTATTAATGGCATATATAAGACAAGTAAGAAATTCTGGCTCAAAGAATTGGAATTGATTTTGTTGGAATAATTCTTCAAGTAATTTATATTTATCATTATCAATAATTAAATTATTTTGATTTGAATTGGAGAATTGTTTAAATTCTTTATATTGTAATAAATCTAATTTAATATTCTGAGTAACTTTTTTAATTGATTTATTTTGAGTAGAAGATCCAATTCTACTAATTGATAATCCAAGATTAAAAGCTGGTCTATTTCCTTTAAAGAATAAGTCACTATCAAGTACAATTTGTCCATCAGTTATTGAAGTAATATTAGTTGGTATGAATGATGAGAAATTATTTGATTGAGTTTCAACAATGGGTAAAGCTGTTAAAGATCCGCCACCTTTTTCATCAGATAATTTTGATGATCTTTCTAATAATCTACTATGTATATAAAATATATCTCCTGGATAAGATTCTCTTCCGGGAGGTCTTCTTAATAATAAGCTAATTTGTCTATAAGCATTAGCTTGTTTAGACAAATCGTCATAAACAATTATACAATGTTGTCCATTATCTCTAAACCATTCTCCCATTGTACATCCAGTGAATGGAGCTAAGAATTGAAGTGATGCAGCATTTGAGGCTGTTGCTGCAATAATAATGGTATATTTTAAAGCATCTAAAGAATGAAAATAAACAATTAATTGAATAATATTTATAATAAACTTACCATATTTTTCAAGAATTTTAACAATTTGAGCAACACTTGATCTTTTTTGACCAATGGCAACATATATACAATACTTTCTAGTTTTAATATCATCATAAAACTTTCTTTGATTGAGAATAATATCTAAAGCAAGACAAGTTTTACCAGTTTGTCTATCACCAACAATAGCTTCTCTTTGTCCTAGTCCAATAGGTATAAGAGCATCAATAAATTTGATACCAGTAATAAGTTGCTCATTGATAGATTTTCTATCCATAATTCCCGGAGCTTTAACATCAATTTCTCTTTTTTCTGAAGAAATAATAGGAGGTTTACCATCAATAGGATTTCCCAAAGCATCAACAACTCTACCAAGAAGTTCTTTACCAACTGGACAATTAACAATAGTATTGGTTGAGATAACTTTGTCTCCTTTTCTAATATTTCTATCTTCACCTAATATAACAACACCAACATGATCACTTTCAAGATTTAATGCCATACCTTTTTCTCCTGTTGAAAATTCAACTAATTCTCCATATTTTACTGATCTAATACCATCAACTTGAGCAATTCCATCAGCAACAGATATTACTTGACCAATTCTTTTGTTATTATGGTCATTAATTGTTGAATAGTAAGATAAAGAGTGAGTATTGAGATATGATAACGATGATGAAGATAATAATTGCGCATTAAGAGAAGATTTAGAGTAGGAAAAAGGTATAAATATACAAGTTTTATTATATAAAGAGCTGAAATTGGGTTTATTATACATTGAAAATGAGTAACTTGGACCTTTATAATATTTTGAAAATATTTTATTTAATATGTTATTACTATTATATATTACAATTTTGTTTATAAGATATCCAAAAAAACCAAAATTATTTTTTGAAATATATTGATTGATTCCATAAGTATAATTTGGGATAATATTGTAAGAAGAAGAAGAAGAAAAACAATGATTAAGTGATTTCAAAACATTAATTGAGTTTTTATTAATAATCATTTTTCTTCTTTTTTTAAACTTTATTTATTTTTTTAAAAAAAAACATTAATTCTTCATATATAATATAATACATTTGTTTATTATAAGTAATAATTTACATTTTATGAATAAATTTCAAATTGGCTTATGTTAATTTTTTAATCAATAAAATTTTGATACATAATACATGATTTTTTTTTCTGACTTTCTCAAAAAAATAAAAGGTACCGGGTACCGTATTTTTTGATATTAAAAAAATTTTGTATACCCGCATGACGCATAAAAAATATTTTGAAAAAAAATATATTAATCTCAAGATTAAAGTGTAAAAAATAATAATAATAATAATAGTATTAGAAATAAATATGAAAAATTTATATTGCCTTTACTAGGCACTAAAGGAGAAATACGATAGTAATAATAAATAAATTTGGCACTATAATTAATTAAATGGAAATTGAAAGATAAAATCTTGGGAGTTTAGTTGTTTGAACAGTTTACTGTATAAATAGTGTAAATTATGATAATCTTTTCTGCTCTTCCTGGTGAATTTTTTCAAAATAAGGATGAGCCAAAGCTTCTTTTGGAAGAATTCTCTCAGCATGATCATAAACTAACATTTTATCAAGTAAATCCAAAACAACAGGATTAACAAGATGTTGATTATCAGCATTGATAAATTTACTCCAGGGTTTTCTAGTATGTCTACCAAGTAAATCATCAAAATAGGGCTCCAATTGTTTTTTATATTTAGCAAGGTATTCAAATAAACCATCAGTGCCCAAAACTCTAGCAATTTTAACAAGTTGGTCATTGTTATCAACTCCACAAAAGAATGGATCCCTCTTAAAAATTAATCCAGCTAGAACACATCCTAAACTCCAAATATCCAAAGAATAATCATAATATTGAAAATCAATAAGTAATTCTGGTCCTTTATAATATCTACTAGCAACTCTTACATTGTAATCCTGTCTAGGGTGATAGAATTCTGCCAAACCCCAATCAATTAATCTTAATTCTTTCTTCTTTGGATCAATAATTACATTATGTGGTTTAACATCACGGTGCATAATACCTTGTGAATGACAAAAATCTAAGGCTTTTAGAATTTGATATATATAAAATCTTATATCATTATCATTAAATGTTGGGAATAGGCTTTTAAAATCAACATTATCAAGGCATTCAAATACAAGGCTTATCGTACCACTGCTTGGATCTTTTATTATGTCCAACAATTTTACAATATTTGGACCGCCATGTAAATTATATAATATCTTTATCTCACGCTTAATTTTCTTTCTTTTAACTGGTCTAAGTACTTTAATTATTACTTTTTCATTTGTAATTACATTTATTCCTTCAAATACTTCACTATATTTTCCTCTACCTACTTTTTTAATTATTTCATAATTATTTGGATTGCTATATTCAATTTGAAAGTTTTCATAGTCCCAATATTCTCGAGGCTTATATATATTAACATCTGAATATAATCGTGGAAGTGGCCACTTATTGGCTGAGTTATTATTGCTACTCATTTTTTTCTTTTAATTATTAAAGTTTTTTTAATGATCAAAAAAAAAAAGGTGAAATAATAAAAATGATAAAATATTTTCAATATTATATCTACCTTTTGCTACTTCTAAAACTCGAGTATTGATTTGACTTTCAGCTTCTTACATTTACCAGAGCAAACTTCCTTAATCACTCTACTTCCTTTTAATGGTTTTAATTAAAATCCCAGGTTTTAATTTAACTTCTTTTTTTTCCTTTTCTTAGTATTCTTGAATTTAATTTGCTAATATTCCTATTTTAGCTAAAATCAGGTCTCATCATTTGGCGCCGACTTTGTGGCGGGCCTTGAATTGGTAATAAAGAAGGAAAAATTTTAAACGATTAGAATATTTACATAATCTTTCGGATTTTTTTTAATAAAAAAAACATTTTAATTTATTAATGTATTATTACTTTTAAATTGGTGAACTCACTAATACTATTGCTTTATTATTGTATTTAGTTTTTTAATACAAATAAACATAGATCATTCAAATTTCATATTGGTCGTACTTTCTCTTTCCTTAATTTAATAGAATAATAATTGTTTATTTTCCATGATATTAGGAATATATATATATGAAAAAAAAATTAAATCACATGATTAAAATTTTAACTTTAACTTGCAAATGCCATTTTGAATTGAATTACTACACTATTATTTGTTATGATTAATTTAATCAAATATTTTAATGCATGCGATTATTTCTTGTGTATAGCATGTAAATTAATAATTTTTATGTGGACATACCGATATATAAAATAAAAATTGCATTACGTGTATAATGCATGTAGTTAAAATTCATTAAAAGTAGAAAGGGGAAAGCTTTCAAAAGAATCATTTTACAAGAATAAAGTTGTTAATTAAGAAAATCGTTAAAAAAAAATTTTTTTTACATGCTTTTATTAAATAAAACCAGAGTATAGTGTAAATACAGAATAAATATTTGAGAAATAAAAACTCTCTATTTTTGTGTGGTAATTGATTGGAAAAATTTAAAATAAAATCAATCATATTCAAGTAAATCAATTGATAAATTTGCCATTTTAATTATATACTGATGCAAGTTAGTATTTTGAAGTGTATATTTAAATATTAATATTTAATAGCAAAAATATTATTATACAATATTATTTAATTAATATTTACACAAAACAGCGGGCAAATTATTTGATTTATTGCAGGCGGGTGACATTCAATTAATTATTAAGAAAAAAAAATAATTAAAAATATTCAAGCCAACTAATAATACGTAAAAGAGAAATTATACTAATTATTAGATTTTAAAAAGCATATATACATACGTACTTACTTAAAATCTTTCATTTATTTAGAATTACTACAGATTGACATTTTAAATTTCTCAGTTGTATATGGTACGTTTTGAGTGGTGGTAATTTTCGCAAAAATTACAAGGTCAAAGTATAAAGATAGAACATTAATAAAGTAAAATTTTTGGAAAAACTAATTAAAGATGATGTTAGCAAAGATAACAACAGAATCAGCAAAAAATGTTATTTATAAAGCTCAACAGAAAGTTCAAGATACTGCAGAAACTTTAAATCCACAAAAAATACTAACATTTTTATTATGTATGGGAACATCAATATTGTTCTTGTCTCTATCATTTATGTTTTTACCGATAATTGTGGTTTCGCCACATAAATTTGCAATTCTATTTACATTTGGTTCATTTTTTTTTATGGCAAGTTTTGCAGTATTAAAAGGAATTGGTGGATTTTTAAAATATATGGTAGAAAAGGAAAGACTACCTTTTTCATTTGTATATATTTCAAGCTTATCATTAACATTGTATGCAACATTATTTTTAAAGAGTTATTTGTTAACATTATTATTTTCATTGGTACAAATTATTTCATTAATTTCATTCTTGATTACAAATTTTCCAGGTGGATATAGTGCATTGAATTATATGAGTAACAATTTATTTTCAGGATTGGCAAACAATTTGCCGTTTTTATCTAGTAAAAACACTCCATTACCCATTTGAATTTAACAAAATTAGTAATATTACTTATTCATAACTATTAAAGCTAGATGACGTATCAGAAGAATAAGAAGAAGAGTCTGATGAGTTGTTGATATATATACTGGAAGATGATATAAATCCTGGTTCGTGATGTAAGAGTGGGGATTTCCCACTATTATTGCCTCTTATTAAATTACGTTCTGTAGAATTTTTTAATAAGTTTTCATTGCAACAATCACTACTACTACTACTAATACCACTACCAACACCATTATTATTGCTTTGTTTATCACCAGAGTTGGTAATGATAAATGTTTCATTTGATTCAGTCGCTGAAACGTATATTGACTCAAACGTTGAGTAATTTGAATTCTTTAATGAACTTTTAAATTCAGAATCTGAGTCAGAAATTGCACTTTTTTCAAACTCATCAATATTACCACTACTACTATGATCATGATCATTGTTGTTTCCAGTATATCTAGAGTTCATTAATTCATCACTCCCATTCAAATCCTTCATATTTATTAGTTCTGGAAGCCAAATATTGCATTTATTAATATTTGGTCTTCCAATTATGGAAAAGTTATATTTTTCAACTATATCACTTGATTCAGCTCTTCTATTATTTGAAATTACATCATTAATTGACTTAACTTGTTCAAAATATTCATTAATCCAGTTTCTGATCTCTTTAATAACATCTCTAAAAAGATTTGGATCGTTTTCTTGAAATTCTATATCATTACCTAATTTGTATAATATATTATAAATTGGATATTTACAAGCTTGATTATTTTTTGACAATGTTAAAATAATCATTTTTATGGATATTTCTTTATTATTAATATTAATAATGACCTTTTGCTCAGATTTATCTCTTAATATTTTTATGGCCCTTCTATATTCTTTTCTATAAATCAGAATATCAATCAAAATCTTGATATTATTCATTCTGTAAGCGGTATCCAAACAAATCTGTTCCAGCCAAGATATATTCTCTAATTTGAAGTATCTTGAAGTTTGATTATTTCCATATTTATCCAAAACTTTACTATTGAATCTAACATGTCTTGTTTCTTGGTTTGCTTTGGCTGATGGAAATTCATCTTTATTTCTATTAAATAAGTACATATTGTAAAGCTCTTTTAAGATCTTATTAGAGTCTTCGAATATATGGTATTGCAATACGTATTGTAAAAGTGATTCTCTTTTAATATAGAGAATTAATTCAAGAAGAATTTCATAATATTCTTGATTTATTTTCACTTTCATATCAATTTTAACTTTGATTATTTCCATCAATAATGTAAAGACTTTTGGACAAGAAGACTTTATTGAATTATTATTGTTATTATCAATTTCTTTATTAACAAGAAATTTTAATTTTTCCAAGAGTATATCATCCCATAAAAGATTTCTATTGGAAATAAAAGGCAATATATCCATCTTTTCAATATTTATTATATTATCAATTAACAATTTATTGCAAAGATTTAGTCTTGAATATTGAATTTTGTTAACATCTAATTTAATTACTATATTACAGGATGAGTTAACAAGAATAATATGATAATTATTCAAATGATGACTTTTAATTTTCTTCAAAGATTTCATATACATATCATTTTTATTATTATCATATAAACAAATTATTGTATTATCATTCAATTCGTCACTAAATAATGTTGGTACCATATAATAATGACATATATTGTTATTACTATCATTTCCGAGTTGTTTATCTTGGCAATCATTGGCGTTGTTACTTTTTGAAATATTCTTGCTATTATTTTTTTTAACAAGTTTTATATCAAAAAGACCAAATAATTTTTTTCCATGAAGATTTATTACAACAATTACGTTATCTACGACCAATAATGTAAATTCCTGGAAAGTTTCTCCAATATCTAAAACAAGATCAGAAGAGTCTTGGTTGAATAGATCCCTAAGTGAAATTCTTTTATTACTATAATCAATATGAACACAATAAAGATTTTGATAAATGTTCAAAAGAAATATATCTTCTTGTCTAATTTCAGAATTTAAAATAAGTTCCAAAGGTTGAAGTTTAATAGGTTTTTGTTGTTGATTCATATTAATATTAATATATGGAGTAAGTATGTTGGGTCCAGTTTGTAATAATAGAGACTGAAATTCCATATTATACCAAAATTGAAGATTATGTTCATTAATTTGCCATATTGGATGAATAACGTGTTCCTTTAAAGAAAATAAAATTAACTTTGAATTGGTAATCATTAAAATTGAAGGATAACATTGTTCATCAAAAATTGATGATTGATTTGGTGAATCTTCCCACCATATAATTCCTCTCAGAATTTGATTATTCTCAATATGGATTTTAGTCTCAATATAATCCATTTCATTCCATTTATAATAATTATTATTATTTTGATCATCAACCATTTGTTTTTCCAGATGAATTTTTCTAATTACAAGTAATTTTTGATTACTACTATTAACAGCATTATCTTCATCTTGTTGAATATATGCTAAAAATATGATATAATTATTAGTTTCTTCTTTAGTATTAATATACATAATCAGATGTAAAGGTTTATAGGAGAATTCTAATTCATATAATTTAGGTAGTTGATATTCAAAAATTTCATTGGAATTTATTCTAAATAAGCTATTACTTAATTTATTATATATAAGTGTATCTCCTTCATTTGTTGAATTAAAATAAATAAATTGTGACTCAATAAGTAATTCTTGCTTAATATCAAGCTTTTCTTCTTTTTCAAACTTATTTAATTCATCTTGATTTACTTGCAAATATCCAAGTTTCGATACTTTATCCATTTTTTGTTTGAATCTTTGTTTAGTTCAATTTAATATTTATTTGATTAATTTGGATAAATAATGTGTAAACTCACTGTATTAATACTTGTTTCCTGATTTACTATTACTATTAATTAGTTTAATTATTTTAATTAAAACATAATTAATTGTCAATATTACAATATTCTTGAATCCTTCACATTTTTAATATATTCTATGTTTGCCGCCAAAACTTTTTTTTTCCTTCATTTCCTGTTTCTCCTTTCCCACAATTATAATTTTACACCATCCCCTCTTTTTTTTTTTAATAAAATAAAATGATGAAATCCACATTTTTTTTAATTTACACTGTAATTTAAAATTACAGAAACAAACAAAAAGAAAAAAATCAATACTTAGTTTTAATGATTTATTTTTTGTGTGTCCTGTGCGCCTCGTAAGTAATCCTTGACCACATGCTCTTTTTTATTTGCATTACAAATATTGCCGCGCGCGGAAAAAAACGGTACCTATTAAATAAATTGATAAGAAAATTCACAAGAATGTGAGAAAAATATTTTTAAAGAAAATCTAAGCTTAAAATCTAGAAGATATCAATATAAAAATCATTTTTGAGATTATAGTAAATTTTACTTGTTAGTTTAAATGCCTGAAAGGCATTTGTAATTAGAGGTCCATCATAGATTTGTATATCAATAAGGTATTTGAATGGATTCATTTTAAAGAGTTGTATGGTGGTTAAATTGTCAGCAGGAGTCGTTTTTCCTTGTATAATTGTATTATTCATCATGTTTTCAGATTTTAATGGGTAAATACCTTCTACTAAATGATGATGAAGATTATTACTATCATTATTACTACTGTTATTAATATTATTATTACTATTCATATTATCATTATTAATATCATCATCATTATTATTATTATTGATCCCATTATTATCATTAATGCTATTATTGTTGCTATCGTCATTTTTACTTTCATCATCTGAATATGTTTTCTTTGTTATTGTTAAAGAAGAAGATGATTTTAGTCTACATCTTAACTTGTGTGAAGAAATAAATGTCCATTCATAATTTGAAGATTTTAATGTAAATAATACAATTTTTATAATTCTTGTCAAATTTCCAGAAACCTCAAATCCTAGGAGCCATCTATTTGTTCCAAGACTCACATTTATTGTGCTGTGGCCTGAGGAGGAGGAGGAGGAGGAGGAAGAGGAGGAAGAGGAAGAAGAGGAAGAAGAGGAAGAAGAGGAAGAAGGCGAGGGAGAGGATGAAGTTATTGGAAGTGATGAAATTTTAATGCTAGTTGCCATGAAATTGCCACTGCTACTCCCACTCCCATCTCCACTCCCATTGTTTTCGTCGTTGTTCACGACTTGCCTCTTCATCTTTTCACCTTTCTCAATCTTCTCAAAACAAGAAAAAGTTGTTTGTAGTTTCTCGTCCATTATTTTAGACTCTGTAGGTATGCTTTGATATTCTGTACAATCCCCAAGAGACCTCCCACTCTTGAATTTGTCGTGATCACTACAATTTAACATAACTTGTTTGATTTTCTCTGTAAGATTTAAGTTAACAAATCTTTCCTCCTCTTTTTTGTCTCCAATTACAGCTAAAACAGGCCGCCTACTAGATGAATTCTTGTTATTTTGAGCTTCCTCCTTGTCAAGGAACCTTTTCTCGTATTTCTTATTTATATTCAATTCATTTCTTGTCTTTTCCTTATCAACCAAATTCTTGTTAATTTTCAAATATAAAATCTTGAAAATACTTTGTCTTACTCCAATATTGCTAGTATTATTACCACTATTTCCAACATTATTATTATTAAGAGATGAAGATGAAGAAGCACAAGTTGAAACAGTTGAATTACTTAATGCTTCCTGTACCGGATAATGTTTCGATTTATCTGATTTATTAAAGTTTATATTAGTTGTCTTTGTAGATTCTTGGCCAATCATCATCTTACAACAACGTGAAGAATAAGAGTTATTAGTAAAACAAGTATATGATGATCTTCTTGATGAATCTCTAATAGAAGCATTTGAAAATATTTGAACTAAAACACCAATCTTCTTTTGTAATTGTCTTGAAAAAACTGAATGTAATTTATTATGTCTTCTCTGTTTTTGAGCCCATAATGCTCCTTCTTGAGTGATATTCTCAGAAAGCATCTTACCAATAATCATCTTATGATTAGAAGTCTCCTCATCAGCATTAACTTTATTGGATTCACTTTTATTAAACAATTTCTTCATATTTATTGGTGACAATTTATATAATAGTAAATGATAATACTGAGGTTCTAAATAAAATGGTAAATTATATCTAAACCACGTATTATATCTTATTTCCTTATATGTAATTCTTAAAGAAGGATCCACTGTTAACATTTTAGTAATCAACACTTTTGCTAAATCAGAAATATGGCCAGGTAAACTAAATGCACCATGTCGAATCTTTCTAAATAAATTACCAACATTTTCATCATCAAATGGTAATGATCCACATAATAATGCATATAATATCACACCACAAGACCATACATCTATTTCTGGTCCTGTATATGCTTTTCCTGAAACAACTTCTGGTGCAGCATAATTTGGTGATCCACAAGATGTATTTAAAAAATCACCATCAGAAATAAAGCTTGATAATCCAAAATCACCAATTTTAATATTGTTATTTTCATCTAATAATATATTTTCAGGTTTTAAATCACGATGGCATATTCTATTAATATAACAATACTCCATTCCTGAAATAATTTGTTGAAATAATCTTCTTGATTCATCTTCAGAAATCCTTCCTTTTTGTATAATATAATCAAATAATTCCCCTCCTGTTACATATTCCATAATAATATAAATATCAGAAGGAGTATCAATAACCTCATATAATCTTATAATATGAGGATGTATAATACTTTTTAAAATACTGATTTCTTTAATTGATTTCTCATACATATTAATTGCTTTCATCTTTAATTTATTCATAATTTTGACTGCTACTTTTTTTCCCGTTGGCTCATGTATTGCTAACTTTACTTTCCCAAAAGATCCAATACCTAAAGTCTGACCAATCCTAAAATCCTTAATTTTATATGATAAATACCCATTCTTTCTTGTGCTCTTATTAGCATTATTCATTTTTATAATCTCTTTTTTATTATTTCTAGTTAAATTTTTGAAAATTATATTTATCGGTACCTATTATATTATATTATAATATAATAGGTACCGATATTAAAATTTATTTAAATATTAAGCTGGTTAAACACTTTTCTTTTTTTTCTTCTTGTTTAAATTTATCCCTTTATCTTTTTCCTTCGTTTCCTTCTTTATTTTCTTCGTTATTACTTTTGTTATTATTCTTTTATTTATATATGAAAATATATAAATAATTTTTTCTTGTATATGAATTCTTCATCTCTTATATTATACTTTAAAGTACATTTTTTATATAAAATGTAAATTTATATATATAGAATTTAATAATATAAGATTTAATATTAGAAAATATAGTTTATTTGAATTTTCTTTATTTATCTTAAATTGTATTTTTCATTCTTCTTTACATATATTTCATAAACTTCAATAAATATTATTTTATTTTATATTATTAAAATAAAATAAATATTTCGCATTTAATCCCTTGCTTTTTTCCCCCCCCCCCTTTATTCGACTTCTTATGATCATATTCGATACCTTTTATTTGGTACCAACATCGCAACCCCCCTCAATTTTTTTTTTGAGTTAAATGTCCATATCTTTTTTTTTAAATATTTAATATTTAATATAAAATATAAAGAATCTTCTTTATTGTTTAATTGATTTTAATATGAGTATAATATTAAGTTCAAACTGAAGGTAAATATTTTAAAGATATTTTATTATATAATTATATATTTAATAATTAAAGTCAATTAGATAAGGAAATAAAAGTTCAATTTATAAGTTAAGAGTATTTATTGAACACTCATCATTTAACTTATTCAACTCTTTCTTTCTCTCTGACTTTCCTTATTCTAAGCTTCTTTATTGAATTAATTCCAATAATATGGGTACTATTTCATTAATAATTAATTATATATTGCTAATAATCACCATTTTTAATGTAAAAAAAACAGCAAGATTAACTTTAATAAATTCTTCCGATAAACTAATTAACCATATAAACTTTTTGAAAAATGATGAAATTTTCGAAGTTTCTGGTAATTTTACAAATGAAGATGTTTATAAATGGGCAACATCTTATCGTGATTATGAAAAAGATTCCAAACATGATGACGATCGTGATCTTGATCGTGATCATGATTATGAATACCATGATTATGAAGATCATGATTATGAAGATTATAATAATGAAAATCATGACCAATTTGAAAACTCCTATTCTTATAACTCAAATGGATCAAAACTTATTTACTCAGACTCAGAATCTTTCCTGATTAACCCAAAGTTGGGTAATATTTATGATATTTTAAATAATAAAAAAATTTATAAAACCATTAATGTATTAAATGTAAATGGAGAAATTATACCTTATGACGTTTTTCTTACAAATATAACAATACCACTCTTTGAAGTAAAAAATTCCCTCTTTGTTTGTAGAATTAGAATTGGAGAACCTGAACAAGAATTCTGGCCTATTATTGACACTGGAAGTAGCAATCTTTGGATTATTGGAGAAGAATGCAACCAATCAAGTTGTCAAAAAGTTAAAAGATATTCCAAATACATTTCAAAATCATTCAAAAGAATTTCCAAATATGATAATATATCAGTAGTTTTCGGTACTGGTAAAATTTATGGTAAATTAATTCTTGAAACACTTAAATTTGATAATTTTCAACTTAATAAACATGTTATTGGAATTATTGAAGAAGTTGAAAATACTGAAAATAGCAAAATTGATATATTTGATGCTATTGAACTTGAAGGTGTACTTGGACTTGGGTTCACTCAAATGTCTTCCTCTAAAAAACTACAACTTCCTTTAATTGAAAGACTACAAAGTCAAGGACTTATTCAAAATAATATATTTTCTATATATATAAATGACTATCGAATTAAACCAATTAATAATAATGATAAACTTTCAAAACCTTGTGCTATTTTATTACTCGGTGGAATTGACCATAATCTATTCCAAGAAGAACTCCATATTCTTCCAGTCATTAGAGAACATTACTGGCAAGTTGAATTAGAATCACTTTATATTGGAGATACCAAATATTGTTGTGATTATGGCTCTCTTGCTTATGAATGGGAAAATCTTGAAAATGAACATTTACATAAAAAATTTGGACATTATGAAGATCCTCCAATGGATATTTATATTTATAAAACTTTTAATAAAAGTATCGATAAAACTAATCGAACTCCAGGTTATGTTATTTTTGATTCCGGTACCTCTTTCTATACTTTACCAAATTTTGAATATAATCACTTTATTAAAGAATACCAACCTTTTGGTGATTGTTCTCAAATTCATTTAGATTCTAAAAAGATTGATCCAAAAATTATTCAACATTTTCCTAACTTCACTTATACTTTTAAAGATGGTTTTCAACTTATCATTCCACCAGAACTTTATTTGACTCCAAATGAACAAGGAAAATGTAAACCAGGTGTAATGATGATTGATGTACCAGGAGAATATGGGCACTCATATTTACTTGGTTCATTATTCATGAGATTTTATTATACTGTTTATGCAAAAAATATTCCAAAAATTGGATCTGCTGTTGGCATTGCCAAAGCTAAACATAATAAAGATACCAGAAAATATATATACAGTAAACTTTCTTCTACTAATGAATCATTTGTACCTCCAGATGATGATGAAGCTGAACTTTATTGGACTAAACTTAATGGAAGATTATCAGAAAATTGGAAATTCCCTCCAATTCTAAGTAATTTATTCTTTTAATTATTTTAGATTTGATTTTTGATGATATATATTATTCATTTTAATTAATAAAATTTTATTTGGAGTTTAATAGTTATTTATTTTCTGATAACTCCTTATTCTCTCTCTTTTCTAATCGAATTGTATTAACAATATTAACATTTGAACTGTTTATATAAAAATCCTCCATCTCCAAATCACATTTTTCCTTTTCAAACATTAATTTAATCATTTTCTCTCTTTTATTATCATTATACATTTTTAGTATTAATATTATTCCAAGTAATCCTGTAGTCAACCAAATTATTGCTGTTATTAATATTAGAGTTATAATAATTTTTCCAAATGGAGAAGAATTAATAAATATATAGATTTTATCTGGCATTATTCTATTCATTAATTTAATTAGTGAACTTTCACCCTTTTTTAATTCCCTTTCCTTTACTATTCTCATTTCAATTCCACTTGGATTTACCATATCCCCAAAACTTCTCCCCAAATAAGTCCTCCTATACCAATCTGAAGTATTATTTCTTAATATTGCTATAAATTCATCAACCTTTCTTAGATTCAAATATAAATCCTCTTCACTATTATTATCGCTTTCATCTTCATCTTTTAACATTCTAATTCCATTGATTGATTCATTGATTTTCATTCCACCCTTAAAATGGGTTATAACTCGTATTATTCCCAAAGAATGATCTAAACCTACATCTACTATTTCAACTCCATGCTCATTTATTCCCAAAACTTGAACTATAGACTGCTTAAATGAATTAATAAAGTTATCATAACCCATCGGCATGATTCTCTCATAAAATCCAGATAATTCAATCTTTAAAGCAATATCTCTCCTCTCTCCTTTTGGAATACATATATAACCGTTACCATACCACCCAACAGGACATGAACATATATATGATCCAACAGTATTTGTACATATTGAATCTTCACCACAATCATTCAGTAACTCCTCATTATTTTTCTCATCACATTCATTCACATCGATACATTTCAAATCTTCATTTAATGATGAGATTTTATAACCTTTTTTACATCCACAATAGCGATTATAGTCTTTATTTTCCAACTCATTTGAAATAAATGATAAAAATGTCTTTTCCTGATAATTATTAATACTTTTTCCATTAATTCTATTCCTATAACTTTCCAGACTATTCTCTATACTTTTTCCTTCAACTATGCATTGCAATCCTTTTGGACAAAAGTGTTTTTTTGCTCGGTCTTGTTCCTCAATTACCCCAGATAAATCCAACTGGGTTTCTGGACCTATCATCAATCCTTGAATAAGCTTGTCAAAACAAACATTTTCCTGAACACAAGTCTTTTTTCCATCGCCATAATATCCTGGCTTGCAAACACAATCATAACTTCCCACCTTATTTATACATAAAGCAAGAGGATGGCATGGTCTCTTTAACCCTGAAGGAGTTACTATATGCCTTCTTATTGATGAAAATGGCGAATTTAAAATACTAGTAATCTCCCTTGTTCTCTCTATTGTTGGATATATTGCATTATTTGTATTATAACCCATATAAATATCTCCCTGTTCTTGCTCTTTCTCTTCTATTCTAAACTGTCTATTATGCTCTTCGCATTCATTAATATCCTCACAACTATGCCTAAAAAATATATTCCCAGTCTTGCTATCTATTAATCTTATTACCTGATGTTGAAATCCTTCATCACAAATACAATAATTATTCACTCTATTCATTAATTGATTATGATGATTCCTAACACTCTCATCACTATGATTTTGAACAGAAAATATATTTCTCATTACATATGAAGAACTATTCATATTTGTAATAATTCTTGATTTTAAACATTTAGAATTCTTCCAACAGGTTCTTCCATCCATATTATCACATTCAACATGTATTGAATGACTTTCTAAAAAATTCGGTATCATTTTCTTATTTTTTCTTTTATTTTCATCAATTCCTTTTTTATTCTTTATTCCTATATCCAATACCTTCTCACAATCTTTATTATCATTAAAACAAAATATATCACATATATCATCTTCCAACCAACCAGTATTACACTCTTTTCCAGTATCTATTTGCCTCAAATCTTTATCTAAATGGTAATCTTTCAATTTACTCCCAACATCTACATTTACACCCAATATAGATAACTCATCATATCCACTAGCAGTTATTGAATATCTATTAATCAGCACTCTTCTCTCCTCTATCCCATTCAAACTTTCATGAGATTGATATTCCTTTTCTCTCAACTCTATTTCATGATTCCAATGAAAAACTTTATCTTTTTGTATTAATGTAATCAACTGAATTCTTTTTGATTTTATCGAAATTTCATCATATTTTGGCAATATATTTATACCTATTAATGGATAACTTAATCCATTCAAGTAATCTGAGAATTTTGAATATAAATCACATATGTGCTGATAAATTTCATCAAAGTATTTATTTCTTCTTGTATCCACTTTTAAATAATATATTAAAGGTACCAAATAGCCTCCATCTTCTTTTTTCTTTTCAACCATTCCTTCAGATGATGATATTAATAACTTTGATCCACTAAAAGTCTTATTAAATACTAAATATGCAATGCTAGATCCATTTTTTTCATTTTCTATCTCATCCTTATTATTATAATATAGAAAATGGCCAGTAAAATGATTATTTTCCATATCAGTAATTAGAGTTATATTTGAATTGATTATCTTCTCCCGTATCTTTTGATATATTTCATATCCAACATGTTTATAGGTTGTTGTAATAATACCATTTGACTTAATTCTTGTAGGAAAAATTAATGAAATAGGTACCATATTATTTATACTTTGATTAATCGGATAAGTAATTAAAGTCTGAGATGATATTACTTGATTGTCGATTCTTGAAGTAAGCAAAATTTGATTTATTGAATTCCCTTGACCAGGAATTATACTTAATAAAGTTTTATTTACTTTTATTCCAGAATCAGAATTGAAATTAGAATTGATTTTTTCAATATTATCATTACCCTTATATTCCAGTTCCAAATTACATACTTGACCAGGCTTATTAATCAATATGTCACTAATTATTTGTACCCATTTATAATTTGTTTGCTTAATATATCTCTTTGCAAGTGTTTTTGCTGCAGCTTCATTTCTACATAGTACCTGCTGATCAGGATCCGGATAGTATATGGATATCCCTGTAAACCTTGATTCAAAGAAATTATTATTTTCATTAAGAGCATTACTTAAGACATACTTTTTATTCAAGTCTCTATTATTAGGTAATTCTCCTTGACAATTGCCATAAAATTCGCTTTCAGGATCATTGCATTCTTGAATATTTACACTAGCAATCTGCATATTATAATATGAATCCAAAGTTAATGCCAATAGTTCTTGGATGGAATTGTCCAAATGAAACTCTTGGGATAGATAACTTCTTAATAATTCAAGCATATCCCCCATGTCATAACAGCTGCATAAGTTTGAAATATCACAATTCTCAATTTTTTTTGAATTCAAAATGGTTCTCTTTAATAAATCACTAATATTTTCTCCTCCACACTTATATAATATTGTAAAGAGATTATAAAGATTAAATCTGAAAACACGGTAAAGCTCAGTATTCACGAGTGATAAAGTTAATGGATAACTTTGTGAATGAAGAGTATATCCATAAACAATTCTTGAAGCATACTCTAAAGGAGTTGCAATTCTATATTCGTAAACTTTATTTGATCCAAAAATCTGAACTTCATCTTCAACTGATCCTCTTTTAGTCACAGGATTTAAAGATCTAAAATTCCAGCCATGTCCTGGTTCATTATCTTCACTTGCTAAGATATAATTTGCTAATGAATTCATGACTTCCAATACATCAATTTGCATCATTAAACATGCGTCAAAACCAAGAATATCAAATTTGAACTCAAATGAGAAATTATTTCCTGTTCTTCCTCCAACTTTACTATTCATCATTCCCTCCTTTATTCCTCTATACATTTCATTTAAAAACATTCCATTTCCATCTGCATTATCATGATCATCACCAAAACCAGACCATGCTGAGCCATGGTTCCAAAGAGTTAGTGCTGAATATATTGAGGGAAATGAGTCCAAGCTTTTTGAGATAAAATTTGAAAGTATATCTGGTGAATTTGAATCAACTTCTCCCAAATCTTCTATTATAATCCATACAAATTTTTTCCTAAATTGTACTCTCAATTCTTGAGTTAATCTCCATCTATATAGTATATAAGCACCAGTAAAGTTTTGTGAGATCTGTTCTTGTTTTATCATTGGATTCGTTAATCCACTTTCTGGGCACGATATTATTGGAGCGGAAACATCTTTGTTTGTAAAATCTTTGCACCTATCAATGTATACGACTAAATGAAGATGATCTGCTGTTTGAGTTTGTAATGGACTTGTCATTTCCCCCAAATCCACCAAAGACATTGACTCCAAGTTATTATCTGCATGAATAAAAATTAAATGTGTCCAGTATCTTTTGTCATTAATTTTGTCCTTATTTATAGTTGAGCAAACCTTATTATATTGAGCTTCCAATTGATCATTTTTATTTTTAGGCAATTCCACTGTTTTTTCTATTTGACTCAAAGCTCTTTCTTTCTCTGGATTATTATTAGACTTTTTTTCTGACCTAATATTACTTATTTTTTCCACATTATTATTATCATTATGATTATTAATAGCTTTCTCTATGCTAGAAGTAATATTATCTAATTTTAACTCTTTAAAGTTATAATATGTGTCCACATGATTATAATTTTCTGATAAATTTGAAAAACTTGAAATTTGTTGAATATATAAAATAAACTTAATAGTTACAAAAAATACAAAAATTATTTTTTCATTATTTCCCATTATTAAGTCTGCTATTTGTAGACTTGACCGGAATTTCTTTGAATCTAATTTGAAAACGAATACTAATATTGTTTATTAACATTATACATTATATATATATTATAGTATTTATTGTATAATTTTCTCTTATTTAAGATACTGCTTTTTTTCAAACAATTATTTTACTATCAAAGAATACCAAACTTGCTTATCTTTAATCCACCCACCCCCAAATTTTTTTCATTACTTAAAAATTGTTATTTTTTTTCTTACTTGCATGTGGTGTCAACTATATACCGGCTTGCATGCAAAGGCGCTGAAATGCAAAAGGCGCCAATGCCACTTACGTGGCAAGAAATAAAAATATTATACAGATTATAGGGTGGACATGAATAATTAAAATAAAGAAAAAATAATTAGCATTTTTAGACTAGAAGAATTATTTTTCTTCTTTTTCCATTAATTAAATAAAATATTTATTGATAAATCTGGTGATTATGGAAATATCTTGATAATTACTCACCTACTCCTCCTAAATAGAGTGTAAGAAAAAAGAGAAAGTATAACAAAAAATAAGGATGGATCCTGTGGGAGCAATGAAATCAATGATGGGAATGGTTGGATCTAATCTAGTTAGTTCAGCAAAACATGCAACTAAGGAAGTAGTGAACAAGATCCGCCAGAAAACCGACCCTAGATCATATAGTAGCTCTAAAAAGAACAAAAGTAAAACTGACAATGGACGTGAAGTAGAAGATACAAATATAAGTGGCAGTGTTGATTTGGATGATTCAATGGTTACTAAAAGAAGAGACGATGATAAGGGAGTAAGAAATAATGATATTAATGAGGTGAATCAGGAAAAAAATACTGATTTAAGTCAAGAATCATCAGATGACGAGTCTATTTTGGATTTTAGAGATCGAGTTGTAACAGAGCAAGAGTTTAAGAGATTAACAGAGCTACTTAGTAGGGATATAAAAGTGACTAACAGAGGTAATTCTGAGATGGAGAAACAAATATGGTTAACTCCAAGAAGGTTTAGGACTACAATACGGTCAGTACAAATTGAAAATTTGACAAAAATTGAGCAGAAGAACGTATTTTTAGAATTCTCGTTTGGAGGAACACTTACAGAAGTTAGGTTATTGAATAGTAATACAGGTCAAGAAGTTCCAAGATTATTGGGATACCCAGCATGTAAAGAATTTTATACACATACCGTTGATATTAAGCCATTTCATGTTGAGAATAATGATGAGTTACTTATAGATATTCCAGATGAAGATGATAAAGACTATAGTATGGAGCTCAAAAATAACAATTCAATTGAAATTTCATTGAATGAGACTTTCGAATGGAGAGGAAGTTATTTACATTTGGAAAGAGAATTATTTAGAATTATTGCTTGGAGAGCTAATTCAGGAACTGTTAATGATTTATTGGGATATAATGAGGATATATTAAAGAACTATGCAACAGGAAGTGTTAATCAAATGATTACACTATCAAAAAGAACACAAAATAACACTTCAAATCCAATTTTTAGAATTACATTACAAATTATATTTCAAGAAATTTATGATTTTCAGCTAAGCCTATCTCAATTCAGTTTAAGAAATATTGATAATATTGGCAATGAGAATTTCTGCTCTTCAGAACAGAAAAATTTTCAAATAAATTATAATGACCATGAAAATGAACACAATGATGAAAAAAAAAATAAACAAGGTAGTAGAAATAATAATACAAATTTAATCAATGATCAAAATACAGTAAAGATTGATTTAAGAGATGATGAAGAGTTAAATTTTAATGAAAAAGGAAGGCTTATTTCTGATAGTCATTCAGCATCATGTAGATTGAATATTAAGTTTCCATCTTTTGGAATAGATAATCCTTTACCAACTAAATGTACTTCAAGTTGGTCAGAATGTTATGAAAAACAAAATAAAATCATTATATGGGATAATATTGGTATGATTCCATTTAGAGGTACAATACATGAATTGGAAAGAAACAATTTACATGCAAATTTGGAGATTAATTCAATTGGTAAAGTTAGTACTATTTTTAAATCTAAAAAGCAAGTACATTGTACTTTTAGTCTTAAAAATATTGTCTATTATCCTTATATTCAGACTGAGATTAAGCTTCCAGATGGAGAACCTTGTATTCTTGAAGGAAAGATAGAATTTGGAAATATACCAAAATATCATCAATTGGGTAATATTTTAGAAATTGATGATGAAAATAAACTATATCTTATAATCAAAGTTGTTCGAATTGATAATTTAATCTTGAATATATATGAAGTCAACAATATTCTTCAAGAAGCTGAAAATGATGATTCTATGGATGTTTATGTTCAGTTAAGCTTTGATGGTAATAGAAAAGAAACACCTGTAGTATCTGGTACATTACATCCACTTTTTCAAACTGAACTTACATTTATATTGGACTACATTGATCATGAAAAAAAGCCTAATGAACTTGATGCCCATTCTTTAGTTAAACTTTTAGAAAGAAAAGGTCCGATTGTTATTGATGTCTGGAGAAAAAATAAATCTTCAATGTCACAACATTTAGGATGGACTGAAATTCATTGGAAAGATATTCTTATCAAAAGCAATCATAGTAATTATTCTGGAAATCAATTCTCTGTATTTTCTGATTTAAAAATAAATCATCAACTCTCGACTTTAAAATTTGACCCTACTAATAATATAATGGACGATATTGGAAATGCATGCTTAGGCGCCAACGTGCTTAGGCGCCAAGAGTACAGAAAATTTTATGATCGTAATCTAGGAAAGGAAGTGGTATATGAGACAAGAGTGTATCAGGATGGTAGTTTATTATATAATTTAGGTCAGAGACCCAGTTCATTAAGAGCGTTCACAAATGAAGCTATATCACCTAGAGTATATTTGGAAATATGGACAAAACCTGATTTGAGTTGCATGTATAATATTGCTTCATCATCGGCATTGATAGGAGGCAACCATGGAACTAGAGGCGAAGTGTCCAAATATCTTGTTGATCGGTTAAATAGAATTGTGGAATGGTCGGGTATTGGTCCATCATTAAAGAATTCAAGAATAAGATCAAATATTTTTTATTGGGAATATGTTACTAAATCATTTGAGACTTGGGGAAGGCAATATTCCTATTATAGTTTGGATTCAAGAGGAGTCAGACACTTACTTCCATCATTCTTGCAGCCTTTGAAACCTCTAGTTGGTGTTGATAATTCTTCTAAAGTGCATCATTTTGTTCATTCTTTTCCCTATTTACCCAGTACAAATAATGAAATTTGGAGGACTCCTGATTTATTCCTATTATCAAGACAAGGTACTCCATTTGATCATACATTGCTTCAGGTATGTCTTTTATTGGGTTTAAATAGAGTAGCCTTTTTGGCATGTGGTACTTTATTGAATAGAGATCCATATTCATGGGCAGTAACTTTACATTATGAATATATTAATGAAAATGGTGATTTCTTTAATTTTAATAAAAATGATAATTTATTTAGCAAAGAAGATCATGGAATTAGAGGTAGAAGCAGGAGGATTTCAACCCTCAGCTTTGGAAAAAATAAAAAACACAGTAATATGAGATCAATATCACCAGCATTAATGAAAACTACTACGGGTGATAGAAAGAATTATAGATTTGAAAAGAATAATAATTTTGCAGTTAATAGAAGTAAAATGAGATCATTATCTCCAATTTCTATTAATATCAGACAAAAAATCAATAAGACATCATCAGTTAAAGGTGCTAATACAGGTATAAGTAAATCAACAGAAGCAATTAATAATAATACTATTAAATCGTTATCAGCAAATCCTGAACAAAATTCTATAAGATTTTATGCATTATTTTGGGATACTGTAAAACATGTTGTATATAGAGTTAACGATATTGTTCAAGAATCAAAACAGGATGAATTTATTCAATGGATTAAAGAAGAAGGATATGATACAACTCAGTTAAATGAATTAGCATTAGAGTCATTATTTTCTCAAAGAAGTTATCATCAAGATAAATACAGAAATATACAATATAAGCCAAATTTCTGTTTAAAAGTCGTTAATAAGTTGCCATATAGAACTTTGGATTTATTGGTTAATCATAAAAATATATATGCAAATATACAACAAGTTAATGATCCATTAAAATTATCATATAATTTAAGTGATAATAAGCTATGGTTTTCATTTTTTCCAAGAAAAATTGATCAGTTCAATCATATTAATATGAATAATCAAAGAATTCAAGGTGAAATTGAAAATAAAGGAATATTGAACTTATTACCAATAACACAGAATAGTTCAAATATATCAGCATGTTTTTCATGGCCAATAATTAATCTTGTAACTGATGTTGCTAGTAACAAAGTTGGAAAGAGTCATAAAGGAAGAGCTGTTACTGGTGGTAATAATAATAGTGATTGTAGTAATAAAATGGATGATTATTTTGATCAAGATCAAGTTGGTAGATCTAATAATAGAGACAAAAATAATGTCGATAGTGGTGATAAAAGTAAAAATAGAGGTATTAGTGATGGTTTAAAATCATCCCAAAAGACTATTTTTGGACTAAACATGTCAAAAAATGAGCATTCTAGTATAAAGAAGAAGTTTTTGGAGAATAATGTGACAATGGATACTGAATTAGATTTATATTGTAGAAGTATTCATGATGAGATTATGAGATATGTACAAATTCAGAGATTTCAAAAGTCACGTACAATAGGCACAAGATGGAATAGAGAGAATGAGAATATGATATTTTTAAGAATGGGATTAAAGTTATTGGGTAAGTGGGAAATGTCGGATCCATATACTCGCGAGTATTATAAAAACAAGAGTGAATTTTTGAAATGGAGGGAATCATTCTTATTAACAGTACCAACTAAATATAGGATGAAATATGCAATATTGACTTTTCCATGCAATGTTCCAAAATGGATAGCTCAACAAGTTTGGTTTAAATGTAACTTTTTATCAAACGAGACTGATAAAAGATCAATATTTTCTTTATCAGTAGATGTTAATAGTTGGCCAAATAATATTCAATCAATAAGGATATTAATATTAGTAGTACACCCTTTGAAGTCTAATCAGCTTAGAAAGCTTCAATTATTACAAAAGATGAATATATCAAATTCTGTTAGTAATAATAATAATAATAAAAGTAATCAATTAATGAAAATTAATATTGGAATTCCTTCAAATAACCAAATAACTAACATTTCAGATTCAAATAAAGAGGATGGAAAAGATAAATTAATAATGGAAGACTTGGAAAAATTAGAAATTCCAGAATTTCCGAAGGAATTATCGATAAAGGAAGGTAATAATAAAAATTTGGAGAACAAGAGAGAAAGAAGAGCATCTTCAATCATATTCTCAGATGAAGATGATGAACCAGAGCTTAAATTACTGCATCCATAATGAAATTATATATTTGAATTAATTATTGATGAAAGTAGTTTCTAAATAATACAAAAAGCCCCTTCTACTACTTCTTTTTCCAAAATCAAGTTGGCTATTATTAAGTTAGATATACTTAAATGCAAACATTAACGATGAATTTGTTGGTATTATTTTTCTAGCAGAATTTGCAAGTTTTCTTGTTAAATTTAAAATTGGGATCTTTGTATGTTTTTAGAATTTATAAAGCTAAAAATCTGTATTCAAGTCAAACTTTTGGTCATCTTGGTTGACCATTACTCCAGCCATTTGGTATTCTCCAACTCTCTTTTCGAAGAAATTTGTTTTACCTTGGAGTGAAATAAGGTCCATCCAATCAAAAGGATTGGTGACATTATATATTTTGGGGACATCTAAAGCAAAAAGTAGTCTATCAGCTACAAATTCAATATATTGAGCCATAAGTCTGGAATTCATACCAATAAGATCAACAGGAAGAGAATCACAAAGGAAGTTTCTTTCAACATCAACAGCTTCTGAGATGATTTGTTGTACTCTAGAAGTTGGTAGTTTAAATTTAAGGGCTTTATAGATTAAGCAAGCAAAATCAGCATGTAGTCCTTCATCACGGCTGATAAGTTCGTTTGAAAAGGTGAGTCCAGGCATAAGTCCACGTTTTTTAAGCCAAAAAATAGCACAAAAGCTACCAGAAAATAAGATTCCTTCAACTGCACAGAATCCAATAATTCTCTCAGCAAAAGATCTATCACAATTCATCCATTTAGTTGCCCACTCTGCCTTTTTTTTAACTGCTGAAATATGAGAGATTGCTTCAAAAAGCATTTGACGTTCTTTAATTTCAGTAATATATCTATCAATGAGTAATGAATATGTCTCATTATGTATTTGTTCAATAGCCATTTGAAAAGCATAATACATTCTAGCTTCTGGTATTTGTATTTCTCTAAGAAAATTTACCGCCAAGTTTTCCATAACAATACCATCACTTGCAGCAAAAAAGGCTAGAACATATTTGATAAAGTGTCTTTCAGGATCTTTAAGACTTTCCCAATCTCTGGAATCTTGACTTAAATCAATTTCTTCAGTAACCCAAAATGATGCTTCAGCTTTTTTATACATTGACCAAATATCTTCAATTAAATTTCTCATTTCATTTCTATTCTCTCTGCTATATGTAAGCATCGGTTCATTAACTTGATTTATTTTTATTTCATTGACAAGTTTTTCAATATTTTCATCTCTTTCCTCGATCTTCTCTCTAATTATCACATTGTCATTTTCCTTTGTCATCTTTTTTATTTGAATTTCGTTACTTTTCTCTGTTTGTTGTCTTGATAATAATATTAATAAATACGTGTGTGCTGCTTTTATTTTATTACTATTAATATATATATATATTTTTACGAAAAAAGAATAAATATATATTTTGACAAAAAAAGAATAAGTAAACAGTTTTATTTTAATAATTAATTTCTTTAATTTGTCTGTGCAAGTTGCTTTCCTTCAATTTATTGACTTACCTGAAATTTATTATTACTTTCTGTGTCTTGGCGCCTAATGACGTGTTAAAAAAAAGTACCGGTAAATATGCTTTAATTAATAATTATTTAAAAAATGTGGGGTGAAAAGATGTGGGCAAGTGGCGGGCTTATGGAGCAATGGTAGTAATGGCACTAGTTTTTGAATTAGTAATAGTAATTTTGAAATATTATGAATTATAAAAAAATAAATAAGTTAATATATACTTGTAGGAAGAAGAAGAAAAAAAGTAAAAAATAAAATTTTTATTACAATAATTTAAGATCAAAAGATTCAATTTCACTTTTTTTTTTCTTCTATTAATTATCTAAATGAAACAGACATTGTATTTTATTCCAATAGATTAAAAATAGAGATAGAGGAAAAAAGGGGGAGGAATAAAAGAGAAGGAAAAAAATTTTATGCCCCTTTTTCTTCAATATTTTCAAGTATGAGACGCCGTCTGGGTACCGTTATACTTACTTCCCTCCCCCAAATTTTTTACACAAGAGAAAAGAGAATTTAATTCAATTTAATTAATTTAGAAAAGATGAGTGAATCGAAGAAGGAATTACTAGAGCAGCAGAAGAATGAGTCAGTATTATTAGATAATCCTTTTAGATGGGTATTATTTCCAATAAAATATAGTAGATTATGGAATTTATATAAAAAATATGAGGTATCGTTTTGGACAGCAGAAGTAATATCTCCAATGGAAGACAAGATAAAATTGGGGAATATGGATGAGAAATTGATTAATTATATCGAAATGATATTTGCAAAACGTATTCATATTGACAATACATGTTTAGATACTGTAATGTTGACATGCGAATTATTAGGACAAGTACAAGTACCAGAAGCAAGAGGCTATTTTTCATTTACAATGTGTATGGAGAATATTTATAAAGAGTTATTCATGAATTATGTTGAAATGATACGTCAAAATAAAGAAAAGAAGGAAAAGATTGGAAAAGAAGATGGAAAAGAAGAGAAAGATAAGAATCCTCAGAGTACTGTTATTTTAAAGGAAGAGTATGGGTATAATTTAGAGAAGAAATTGAATGAATTAGAAGATTTTGTTAAAATGAAGGAATTAATGGGTAACTTTTTTGATGAAGATACTTTATTTAGTGAAAAACTTGTCTATTATGTAATAATTAAAAAGATATTCTCATCTAGTATACATTTACTTAGATTTTCTTTTTCAATGAGAAATGCACCAGAATCTGAATTGCCTACTCAACTTTGTGATGGTTTAGATAGAATACGTAGAGATGAACAATATCAGGTTGAATTTTGTTTAAGTATTGTAAAATCTATGAAAACTAAGCCAAGTAATGATCAGGTGGTTAATTTGTTAGAGCAAGCTATTATGTTGGAGAAAAACTTCATATTTTCAGTTGTAGATCCACAAGTTCTTCAAATTGAAAGAGAAGATATTGTTGCTTTTCTTTTGTTTAATGCTGATGAAATACTTGTAGATTTAAAGTATCCAAGACAATTCAATGTCTCCAATCCATTCGTAAATATTATGAACGATTTCCCTGCTCCTTCTCAAGAAGAAGCCGTTGCTAGACAGACTCTTACCCAAACTCTTAAAGCTGCTCACTATAAAACTTACCAAGAAATTTCTAACAATCAATTCTCTACATCTCAAGATTTCTAATTCATACTATAAACTTAGTTTGTTACTAATTATTTATCTTTAATATTCAGGTTTCTCTTATAACATTAGTTAGTAGCATATTTTGTTTATGTATTTATATTTAGTTACTTATATATATAAGCGTCTGCATATACACTAGTTCTAATTATTCAATTTTCATCCTTAATCCGCACTACTGAACAAGATGGAAACTTGTTCAAAAACAACAGAAGATATTCTAAGATTTGAAAAGAAGATATAGAAACAGATAAGAGAATAAGAAACAGAAGTACAAAGAAGAAACAAATAAATAAGCAGATAACAAATACAAATATTGAAAATAAGTTGGAGAAGACCATATTTTCCTTTGAACACTTTATTTATTATCCGAATCACTATATAAAGCGTCCACTTATATATATTCCTTCTATGATATACATTATTTTCATTACCAATTTTTTATATCAATAATAATGTTAATAACAATCATAATAGATTTCTTTTTATTTGCTTCATATCATAATTCTATTCAACTTTTCCTTTTTTTAAAAAAAATTCGCATTTAGAATTATTTTTTACATAAAAATGACGTGTCAACAACTTCCCGCCCAGCTCCATTTATAATATAAACATTTTAAATTGTCCATGCAAGTACTACATACATGTTTTGGCGCTATATAACATTTATATTACGATCTTATCATTAATCTTCTAGAAGTATTTGGATTTTGGATTCTTGCGGGATCAGTGGCAGATGTGTCTACATCAGTAGTGGTAGTAGTAGTAGTGGTTGAAGTTGTTGTTGTGGTGGTAGTTGTAGTAGTTGTTGTGGTAGTAGTAGTAGTAGTAGTAGTAGTTGTTGTTGTAGTTGTAGTTGTAGTTGTTGTTGTTGTTGTTGTTGAAGTTGTTGTTGGTATTGGTATTGGTGGACTGAACTTATTTGTAAAGTTATTTAAATTCAAAGCATCTCCCTTATTAAAGATTCCGAAGGCTGGGAAGAATGAATTGTTGTCCTTATCAATACCAACAAGTCTGTAGTCAAATGAAACAGGTAATGGCTCTAAAGGTGTACCAGAAATAAATTCTGGCAATACATTATCATAAGTAACCACAGCAAAGAATAAAACTGTAATTAAACCAGTTGGATTAACATTTGGTTTTAATGATGGATAACTCAATCCTCTACCAAGTAAAATAAGTCCACCATCTGGTTGACGGCCAACAGCTTTCACAATAGCACAAACATTGATATGTTCAGACTTACCAAAGAATGGACCATTAGTGTAAGTCTCTGCTCTACATACCTCATTCTTATCTGTCATATAATCCAAAATAAGTGATTGAGAATTATCTTGATGTTCTGCAGATGCCATACTACAATGTTGCGGTAAACTATTAAGAGACATAATAGAAGGAACAACGAATTTACCCTTAACCATATTGTATCCAAATACAACATCATCCTGACCTCTATTACATACACCTTTTGCTGCAAATTTACCTCCCCAAAATTTCTCAATACCTCTCATATCAATATCTCTTGTATCTGTTAATAAATCCAACATTGTGCCATACATCATACCTGTTGGAACTACATCTGGCTGTAAACCAACCTCCAAAATACACATTAAATCACGACTATTTTGTATTAAATCATCAACACTTGTTATATTGTAAATTGTACCTTTCTCGCAATGTCCATCTCTTGTAAATGGAAGACTTAAATAATTTCTATTTTCAACTCTTGGTCCTCCTCCAAATATCGGAATACCTGGAAGGTTAAATGATTTAGATTCAACTTTTTGATCACCAGAATCTGATAAACTATTTACATTCTGTGTATATCTGTCACCTCTATTCACTAATGGATCAACAACTCTTTTTGAAAGCATTTGCGCTCTATTTCTAAATGATTCCATATTACCCCCAGAGCTTGGTTGAAATGTAGAAGGTCCTTGTTGTGGTAATGAAGACGAAATTCCTGTTGGAATACAACTAACTTTACCAAAATCCAAAATTAAACCCAAAAAAAAGTAAAATATAGATACCTTAAATATATTATTACTAGTATTCATCATCTTAATATTAATATTTTACAATTTATACTTAATCCTTTTTTTCTTCCTTTTCTTACTTAATTTATGTTGTCCCAATTTATTGTCAAATTTGACAACTTTCTAATTTATTCCAATCTTATTTTGTACATAGTTTTTATATATAACTTTTTCATCCTAGTTATCCCAAATTAATATCATTATTTAATATTTTCTCTATTTCGAGATTTATCTCTAAATTTATTTTTTTTCTTTAAAAAAAAACCCTCGTATATATACCTCGTCCACATGTACAAACACATGCAATATTGACCTACCACCTTTCTTCTACCCGCAATTTAAATATTTCATATTACGTGTTTTTTCAAATATTAAAATGCATGCATGCATCTATGTGGAAAATAGTAAATACAACTATTAATATATACGATAAGTATTAAAAATAAACTAATAAAATTTTAGATGCAATTATATTTAAACTAGTAATTATTTTTAGAAAAAAAATAATCTATCAATTAATCAAAATACTAATATTGTATTTTCTTTCTTTATTTTCTTTTTCAACTTTTTCTGAATTAATTAAATAGAAAAAAAGACTAAATGGGGGTTAGAAAACAAGCGAGGATATAAAAGTAAGTCAATATTAAACAAAAAGGCGGGCCGATACTCAAATTTTTTGTTGATCATGAGAAAAAGAAAAAAAAAAGATTATTTATTTAATTGAAAATAATAAAGTTGGCTTTTGTGAAATAATTGATAAAACTTTTATGGATTAGATATATTATTTATATTATACATTTATATATTTATGTATTTATATATAAATATATTTATATATAAATATTACATTTAATCTTGGATATTAACAATACGCCAAACTCTATTTCTTAAATATTTCTTTAAAAGATTTTAATAGGCAAAGTTATTAATCTGGAAAGAATATTATTTATATTAAAGATTTCAAATTTTTTTTTTAAAACAAAAATAGAGATTAAGTTTAAAAAAATGTCAAAATATACCTTCACCGAGTATAAAAGACTGAATAATACCATATTCAGATTGGATGTATTTCCATTCATTACTATTTACATTGTTCTAATTTCCATCTTATTAGGAGAAATATTCAGTTTAAGTGAAACAATCTCTTACAAAGATGTTTTTGATTCCTTCATTTATTTAATAAATTTCATTCAAAACCTTAATAATTTAAATACAACTGTGGTACCGAATGAACAAGTATTCAATAGCTTAATATCAAACAATACAAATAATATAGGAATTTCAGAATTTGATGATTCAAATATGAGTGAAGAGTTACAACTTATTATTGATAATGTCCCAATTAGATATATTGTTGCAATTTTTATCACAATCTTAATAAACTTATTAGCCTTTCTAATGACTCAATGGAATTTGAAATTTAAAAGTGTTATTTGTTTTAATAAAATTAAAAAGAAATCACATGGAACTTCAAGTTTAAATACCAAAGCTACTACACATATTATGGTAAAAAGTTCCAAATACCCAAGTGAACTTTGCCCTTTAAAATATTCAACATGTATTGAGCATGTTGGAAAGCTTAAAGATTTTAACTCTTTAACAAAAATTAAGTCATGCTGTATTGTTAATATGAATGGGTCTTTTATTATACAAATTGATGCAAATGATTACCATAAATATAAACCAGAGCTTGAGAAAATACTATTTAAAAATGTTAATAAAAGCGATAATTCCAATTTTTTACCGAATTCTTCAAATATTAATTGGATAAAATTAATCAATTACGAAAAGAAAACTTTTATATACGACCAATCAAAAGAAACTTTTATCAAAGCAAATTACCCAATTAATCTTCCAATAAAATCATATTTTGATCAATTAATTCACAAAGGAGGATTAAATATGAATGAAATTATACTTCATAATAATTTATACGGAATTAATAATTATGAAATACCCAGAGAAAAATTTCTAGATTTATTTATTGAACAAATTATATCTCCTTTCTTTTTATTCCAAATCTTTTGTGTGCTACTTTGGATTCTTGATGAATATTGGCAAATGAGCTTATTTACTTTATTCATGTTATGTACTTTAGAAGCTCAAATGGTATTTAGAAGACTTAAAGAATTGGATGAACTTAGAAATATGAGAAGACCATCATGTTTTATTCTTGTATATAGGGAACATACTTGGAAATATATTAATACTGATCATTTATTACCAGGAGATATTATAGCTATTTCATCCACAATTTCCTCTAATTCTTCAAAAAATACAAATTTGGATGAAAATAACAATCAAGATGATGCAACTTCTATTGCTCCTTGCGATTTTGTATTGTTATCTGGAAGTATTACTGTCAATGAAGCAATGCTTACTGGTGAATGTACTCCAAAAATGAAAGTATCAATGATTTTTGATGAAAATGAACAAGATGTTAAATTGAATGAGAAAAATTTTAATATTGAAGAATTTAAAAATCATGTAATATTTGCAGGTACCAATATAATCCTTACTAGATCTTCAATTGTTACAGAAAATAAAGAATTCCAATCAATTATTAAAAAGATTTCAAATGAATACCATAATTGTTATTCTGTTGATAATATGAACTCTTATAATAATCAAATTAATTCAAATGAAAAGTATAACAATAATAATGTAATTTCTTCTTACATTAAATATGATAACGATAAAATGATTTGTATTGGTTATGTTCTTAGAACTGGATTCAATACTTATCAAGGAAAATTAATCCGAACAATTTCATCATCAGCTGAAAAGATTTCATCTAACAGTTTTGAATCCCTTATTTTCTTAATGATTTTAATTTTCTGTTCATTAATAGCATCTTCTTATGTACTTTACAATGGACTTAATGATAGTTCCAGAAATAAATTCAAACTAATAATTTCTTGTATTCATATTATAACTTCAGTAATTCCTCCCGAATTTCCCATCACGCTTTCAGTAGCTGTAACTATGGCAGTTGTTCAATTAAGTAAGAAGAAAATTTATTGTACTGAGCCATTCAGAATACCCTTTGCTGGCAAGCTTAGAATATGTGCTTTTGATAAGACAGGTACATTAACTAGTGATAAAATGATACCACATGGATTATTTGGAATTAACTTGTACGATAATGATGAGACTTCCTGTATTACTTTTGAGAATAGTAATAATAGTGGTATTAATGATGAAGAAGGTGGTGAAATGAATAATAGAAAATCAATATCATCAACTTGTTCAGTAGATTTACCATTTTTATCTGATGTTATTATGGGATGTTGTAATGGGCTTTCCCTCAATGGAAAAATCTTAGTTGGAGATCCCATGGAAAAATCGATCAAAAAAAAATCATCTTGGAGAATCCATCATTCATCTGAAAATAACTACCACAGCTTAAAAGACAATTCTACGTTCTCCATAGTTAGAAGATACCCATTTTTACCAGAGGAGCAAAGAATGACTAATATTGGAATTTTGCAGATTCCCTCAGAAAACCAAGCTCAATCAGGTACATCTCAAGTTTCTTCTACTTCTTCACCTCCAATAATTTTTCATATAAATCTTTCAAAACCTAGTCCAAAAACATATGGACTAGTAATTTCCAAAGGGAGTCCAGAAATGATGCTTCAATTCTTTAAAAAAGATCAAGGATTTGACCAGAAATTATATAAAAATGTGGTTAATCAATGTACTGAAAAAGGTTACCGTATTTTAGCACTTGGTTCAAAATATTGTTCCATTAATGAAGTTAATAATCGTCATTTAAAAAGAGAATTTTTTGAAAGTGATTTGACATTTTGTGGCTTTCTTGCATTATATTGTCCAATTAAAAAGCATTCTAAATCTGTTATTGAGGAACTTAATAAAAGTAATCATCAATGTATTATGATTACTGGAGATAATATTTTAACAGCTTTCCACGTTGCAAAGAATGTATCAATTACTAATAATAATAAAGATATTCTCATATTATCAAAATCTGATGATGAAATCTCTAATAATGTTAATTATATCTGGAAATATTCAAATGGTAGTATTTTCAAAAAATTTGATAATAATTTAAATCATTTAATTAATATCAACAATGAATTTAATATTGGTATTACTGGTATAGTCTTCCAATCTTTTATTGAAGATTTTAAAGAAACCAAAATACTTGAAAAGCTTTTGTTATTTACAAGAATATATGCAAGAATGTCTCCAAAAAATAAGCAAACTCTCATTAACCTTTATAACAACATGGGTAATATGACTTTAATGTGTGGAGACGGTACCAATGATGTTGGTGCTTTAAAACATTCTCATGTTGGTATTTCTCTTCTTTCCAATGAATTATCTGATTCTAATAATAAAGATAATAATCATTCTAAAGTTAACATTAAAAAAAAGAAACCTAGCTTTTTTGAAATTAAAAAAGATATTGAAGCCAGAATTAGACGTGGAGAAAGGCTTACAAAAGCTCAAATTCAACAAGAAATTATGAAAGAACTTCAAGGAATGGATGAAATACCAAAAGTAAAACTTGGAGACGCTTCCATTGCTTCACCTTTTACATATAAAGGTGAATCTCCCAATTGTATTATTAAACTTGTTAGATATGGCAGATCAACTTTAACCACTGTTTTGTTAATGTATAAATTAATGGGATTGAATAGTATTGTCTCTGCATTTGCAATGAGTGTATTAGCTCATGATGGAGTCAAATTTGGAGATTTTCAAACAACTGTAGAATCTATTATTATGAGTGGTCTATTCTTTCTTGTACTTAGAAACAAGCCAGCTAAAAAGCTTGTTCCACAAAAACCACCAAATAGTATCTTCAGTCCAACGGTATTCCTATCATTCATTATTCAAGCTTTAATTCATTTGTTTGTAATTTATTTTGGATGGAAGCTTTCATATTCTCTAATGCCGTTGAATTATTCAACAAATATTGATGGACCTTTTGAACCAAATATTATTAATACAACAATGTATTATTTATACACAGCTTGTCACTTGGCTTGTTTTCTTTCAAATGCACAAGGTTATCCATTTACTACTTCATTATCTGAGAATAAATATCTTATTTACACTTCAGTTTTAGTTATTTCTTTCTTAATTACTTCAATTCTGGGAATTTTTCCACATTTAAATATGTTATTTTCATTGGTAACTTTACAAAACAAGTATTATCAATTAATCATGATATTTCTTGTAATATTTGATATTTTTGGTACATTTTTAATAAATAAACTGTTTAATAAACTTCATGTTTATTTTGATAAATGCAAACATTAAGATCAAATTAATATACTAGTTCTTTTTATTCAAAAAAAATGTGGTTATATTGTTTAAAAACTTTATATATATCCCATTTTAAAGTCGTATTCCAGCTCTTTAATTAATGTGGTATCCTGAATAATACTAGAAAGGTTATTTCTATAGTCTTTCAAAAGTTCTCCAATACATTTGTGAATATCTTTGATAAATGGTGAGCATGATTGTTTCATTAAGTGTTTAAGAGATAATAGAGTAGGAATAATATCAATAGCTAAACTAGCTTGAATTAATTCTTTTAACATATTTGCTGTTCCTGTCTTATTTCCATCATAATAAGTATCGGTTTCTTTTCCAAATGCTGATTCTGTAATATTTGTCGTATCTAATTGATTGCTTTCAAATAAATAGTTTTCAACTTGCAGTTTTGAAGAAGATCTGGAGTTATTATTATTATTATTACTATTATTATTACTGCTATTCACTCCTCCAATATAAGATCTTTTTGAATATTTATGATATATACATAAATCTGAGGAATATAGTAAACTCAAAGCGTCTTTTAAAGTCTTTCCATTATTATGTTCATAAGATTCTGGTAATGTTACAACACTGCTTTGATCAATAAAAAGAGCAAGAAAATCATGTACAATTCTTGTAATAGTTTCATGCTTTTGTTTATCACTTAAATGGTTAAATATAAATTTTAATATATACTGTTTTTCATTTTCATCAAAATCTTCAGTTGAACCAGAGTAATGTTTTGTAGAAACCATCTTTTCTCGTAAATTCCAAGATTTAATACTTGGATGATCAATCCAATTGTTTAAATAGCATAAAATCTCAATAAAATTTTGTACCAAAATTGATGTATTTGTCTTTAATAAAATTCTTTCAAATATTCCATGCGCAATATTTCTGATATTATTATCTCTATCTACTAGTGAATGAAGTAATCTAAGTAAATATGACCCCCTTAACTTAATATAACCTTGTCCAATCAAATCAGAAAGCAGTAAAAGTGATTGCTTTCTAAGTATTAAGTTCAAATCTTTAGATTCTTCATTTACTCGTTTCCTTTCTTTCACTATTATACTAAACATACTTATCAAATGAGGATCAACTAAAGGTGTATGTAAAATATAAAGATCATGAAGTATTATTAGTATATTGTTTCTTATAGAAAGAGGGGCATTTGAATCCTGTAATTCTGTAACCATGTACTGCATTATTACTTTCTTGGCTATATTACTAGTAGAATAGCTTGCTTTTCCAAGAGCCAAAATTAAAATACTTAAATTTGATTCCAAGTTCAAAATTGATTCTCCGTTTCTTTTCCTCTCAAAATGTTTTGTTTTAAATTTTTTATATAACTCCTCCAAATAAGGAACTAATTTTTCTATATTTTTTGAATCAATTGAATCTAGAAGAGAGACTTCATCTACTTTCTTAGAGTTATTCATATTCATATTTGTAATTGTATAATTTAGAAGAAAGAGTTCTCCTAAAATTCTTATATTAAGCATTTCATGGTTTCCACCCTTAAGTTGGCTCGAAAGTAAGATCAGCGAGCTTAAGTAAATAGCTTCAATACACTTAATTTCACTTTTGATATTTGGAATTATGCAATCCTTGAACTCGGAATTAACTTCTTCGTGTGAAATACCTCCTAAATTAAATAGAGAATTAACAAAATTCATCAAACTTGCTTGTTTATTCTTCTTTTTGGAATCATCTTTTTCTGCATTTAATTCATCCCATAAGTACAAAATATAAATTATGGTTGAAAGAGATGATGAATAAATGATTTTTTTGAGTAAATTGCATTTATTTCCAGACAATGATAATAATTGGGCTGGATATTGATAAATAATCAAGGTTTTTGTCAATCTTGAATAGAATAACGGTTTCATAAAAATAATCTTCTCATATAAAGAAATCAGCTTTACTTTATCAGGACTCGTGAGTATGTTTGTATTTTTTCTACTGTTAAAGTATGTAGTTAAAAATAGCTTGAAGATTTCAAACAAAGAATTTAATATCGTTAGCAAATTATTTTCTGAAATTACCATAATTATTATTGGATTGGTTTCTTTCTCCTCCCCTACAATGTATTCAGTCATAATATCATATATTCTCTGAGTCATAACAAAGATATTGTCCTTTTGTGTTTGATTTACATTATTTTGGTTTATGTATATGTATATCTCCTCAATGATAACAAAAGGTAAATCTGGAAACTCAAATTTATCACTTTGATTACTGTTATTGTTATTATTATTGGAATTATTATCCTGGTTATTTTCTTGTCTTTCCAAACTATTAAATTGCAAAAACTGGGTAAAGAATTCAATGAATATATTTAAAAACTGGATTAAAGGCTGTAACACCAAAGGATACTTTCTTAATATATTCCGAATACATATCCTATGTAAATTAATGATTTGTATTTGATTTTCCTTTTGACTTTTTAAAGATACCCAAGAAAATAGATATTCTTGTTTTATTTCTCTAATGTAGTCATTAATATTAATCTTAGTTGCGTTATATTCATTAATATATTCAGTTAACTTTTTAATTTGCTCTAATAGCATATTATAGCATAATTCTGTAATTTTATCGACCATAAAATTTTCAGTATCCATAATCGTTGGTAATCCATAATTTATCCACAAATTAGATACCCACTTCAATTGAGGAGAATGACTATATAAAGTGTGTAAACTCTGAATTGAATGTCTTCTAACGAGAATAGATGAGTCAGTTAATGTGTTTTTAAATAAAGTGAGTATGTATTTTTTAAGAGTTGGAATTTGAGCTTTTTTCAACTTTAAGTACAGGAATAGTGAATCCCATAATATTAGGGAACCTTTCCTACAAATAGCTTTTTCATCAGAAATACATCCGAGAATTAACTGAACAAAAGGAATTAATGCATTGTTATACTTTGAATGATAACAATAATGATTACCAGTATGATTAACTCCAAAATCTCCAAGTAAAATGGAAAGTCCCCCAATGATAACTTTAGCCATTTCTTCATTTAATAATTGGTAAATATCACAAGCTGAAAAGACTATTGCTGAAATCATTGTAACTGATTTTATTCTTATATTTGGGGAAATGTCTTTGCTTCTTTCCAATAATAAAATTAGCAAATTATAAAGTTGAATAGCCATTTCTCCTTGAGCAAAGTTAAGAACTGCCGTAAAGTTTTCTTGCTTGTTATCCATAGTTATTCCAGACCACTCAATACTTTGTCTAGCACTACTATTGCGTCTTGAAGAATTATTGATGATAACTTCACTTCTTAAATCCAAATCACCATTACTTCTAGTATTTCCAGGAGATTGCAATTGTTCACTAGGAACAATTAAGTTAATATTATCTTGAAAAATCTCAAATATAATTGAAAGCATTCTACTAAAGACAATGATTTGTCTATCAATAACGTTCATCTTGGATTTATTTTTAGAATTTAGTTCATTTAACGGCAATTTGGATGAAATATTTTGAATGAAGACAGATAACAATTCAATGGAAGAACGAAGTTGTAATATATATCCAGCTATATCAATAGCAATAATTCTGTAATTTGGTTTGGAAGAATGGAACATAATTGGTAGAATTGAGATAATTCTTCTATATAATAATTGTGGAAACTTGAATGGAAATGCACTCATTTTTTGGGTAATTTCATGATCGATTTCTTTTATTGTATTAATATTATACTCAATTTTGTAATTAGACAAGAATGAAATGAAAGAGTTAACTTCTTTAATACCACCAACAGGATTCTTTTCAGAATTGAATAGAGTTTGTTTCAAAATATCAAATAGCAACATTTTTGTTGAATTTTTTGTTTCAGTTACTTCAACTAAAGTTGGAATCAAACTGATATGTATTTGCTCCAAAACATTTTGTCTTGCTTCCGATTTTTCACTTAATAACAAATAGACCGAAAAAATATATCCCAAAATTGGATCATTCAAAAAGATATCATTTTCAGAGCAATTGTAATTATCTAGGAAACACCTAAAAATTACATTATCAATGTAATAAAACTCACTGTCTCTTAAGTCAGAAATTCTCTTCTTTAGTTCCTCCAAAAGTTTTACGCCACCAATCTGTTCAATTTCCCCATCACTCTTGAAGTTTTCAATTTCCTCAGCTTCCTCAATGAATAATTTCTCTTCTTCTATCGATAATTCTTCTTGATCTTGATCTTGAAATTCACCATCATAATCATCATCTTCTTCTTCATCACCTTTTTTTAAATGTTTACTCTTTTTTTTCGATTTTCTATTGTGGAAAGATTCTTTTTTTAAGTTCTTTTCTTTATTGGAGAAAACTCCGTATTGAATTTCAATAATCTTGTTAATGATAAATAATATATTGGGGTGAGAAAGCTCTGGAAACAATGTTGTAATTTCTTTAATTAAATTGAATATTTTTTGAATTAACAAAGTCTGAGTTTGAGTCTGAGTCTTGGAACCAATATTTGAAGAAGAAGCAATATTATTTGTTAAAGAGTTTTCGCTTCCTAGCAGAGTTAATGGTATCATTTTTCTCAAAAGAATGATTGATGAATATATGACAATTTCAAAATGTCTGTTCTCTATTCTTATAGTTCTAAATCTTTGAATAATATCTCCATTAATAGATAGTACTTTAATGTATCTATTTCCACCAATATTAATAAATAAAAGTACAATTCCAATAGTAATTATTCGTGAAATATTATAATCACCTTTCTCTTGTAAGAATGAAGTTATTTCTGGTGAATTATTGATTAAGTAATCATTCATTCTTGAAATTATCACAGTTAAGTTTGAAATTTCATTAATGAATTGACTGGTTTTGGGAAAATTATCATTATATACTAACAGGTCTGACATACCTTCAATTAGTTCGTTCAAACCTTCGAGACCTGTTTGAGCAAGGTTATTAGAAATATCCAAATATTTGCAAAACACAATAATACAACTTAATAATTTAAGCTGGAGAATTAAGCTTGCATCTGGTCCGATATTCCCCTGATCTTGTTCAAAATAGCTGTTTTCACGGCTATTATCAAGTGTACTGGGACCATCTTTATTATCATACCCATTACTACTTTTAGAATTGAATCGTATTTTTTCGATTCCAGAAAAGTCATTTTCTTTCTCTTCAGAATCAGAATTAGATTTGTCACTATTTCTTGATTTTTTCTTCCTACTCGTAGATGCTTTACTCTTCTTTGTCTGTTTATTCTGAGAAAATTGTTTCTTTATTTGGCTTTCATTAATCATTCTAATTATCTTTCTAATAATGAATGGTCTAATAGTGGTTATAACCTGAGGTCTATTTGGTAAAATTGAAATAATTAAATAAATCATAGCTGAATAATAGCATTTAGCATCATTAAAAGAACTTATATTAATAAAAAGTCTCCCAATAAATGATTTTATTAATCTTTCAAAGACTGATTTATTCATTTCAGAAGCTTCCTCCAAATTCTTTAATAAACTTTCCCAATAATCTGACATTTCATTCAAATAACTACCATTTCCTGAAGTTAAACTAGAGTAAAAAACATTAAATAACTTTACATAACTTTCAAGCTTTGAATTATCAATGATTATATCTTCAATTTCATTATTAACGTCAATTAAACCTTTTTCTATCTTTGAATAATATTCCCAACAATCAAATTCCTCATTCTCTAAATCAAATTCCTCCAAAGATAAACTATTTAATCTTGGAACTGAATTCCTCTTTCCGCTTCCCAAAACTCGTCTTGAAGCACTATTTCCAGTTAACAACCTTCTAGCCGATAAATTACTATTCAAGTCAACATTTTTTTTATTTTTGTCTAAATTTGCAACAACTTCGATCCTTTGAGTATGTCTCTTACTCATACTTTTTTCCTTTGGAGATTCAAATCACAGAGAGCCTTCTCTTTCCCATCCACCAAATTCTATTATTTCTAGACCTATATTCTCTGCCACTTTAATACTTTTTTTTCTTTTAAATATATTTGCAGTATATTATTCAATTTTCTTCTCCCGCTTTTTTTTTACATGTACTTTCTGTGGGGTACTCACCTTTATGGCCAAAATACACCCAGCAAAATAACATGTCAATATTTACATTGAAAGGAAATATTTAAATTTAGCATATTTCCCACTTGAGGGAAAAAAATTTGTTCCTTCTTTGAAAATCTGTTGATTAACTTGTTAATTAATATCATTCAAATCTTAAGCCTAAATAATTCTTTATTATTATATTTATTGTTCGCTTTTTAATATTTACATTAATTTTCTTCACTTATCATATTGCAATGTTTTTTTGTCCACATGAATATTAACACCGGTATCAAAAACAATACATGTGGAAAAAATTTGTGTTTGATAGCATGCACAAAATTTATGCAGATGCATGCAGAACACGTGTTTTTTTTTAATTTAAGAGTTTTACATTTGGAAGAAAAAACAGAATTAATTTTTTTTTTCTTTGAGAGAAAATTATTACAAATATATTAATAATAATAATAATAATAATAAAAGTAGTAATAATAAATTAACAAATATTTGGCAAAGAAACGATTAAAGAAAAATTGGAATAATTTATTATTTAATTAAAGCAATAAAAACAGAAAGAAAAATAATTACTACAATTTTGCAGATATAAACAAAAATACTATTATTATTATTATTATTATTATTTAATCTATTTTTTTAAAATAATTAAATAAATTTTAATTAAGAGAAATATCTATGTGTATTCAAGCCTATTAAAATCTGAGTTAAATCAGAACTTGGATTATATTAATTAATAAAATTTGCTGCAGCAAAGTTTATGGGAATAAAGTAAAATTGGGTTTGAATGAAAAAATAAAATTAACGTATACTTTTTAATTAATTAATTAACAATACTAAATATATATTTATACATATACACATGTATAAATATATACAAATAATTAAATAAAGATGAGTAATCAAAACATGACGCCAAAAAAGCATAAATATTTAGATGAGAATTCCAGTCAAATACTGGACTATGATAGTGAATTGAATGGGAAATTAATATCTCCTCCATATACAAGTGATGAAAGCAGCCATCCAAATCACCAACATAATGATCACCTTAATCATCAACATAATTTAAGACATAGAAATAGTTACAGAGCTTCAATATCCACAAATAATACATTAAGCTCACCAAGAAGTAGTGAAGTAATGGGAGAAATGATATACGATTCGGGAAATAATAGTATTGATATGGGTAAGAATATGATGGGAGTGAATAAAGAAAGCTACATGATAATGAATCATGAAAATGAGAAAATTATTCCAAATAATACCAAATCACCAATTGGCCAAACTATAGATGATCTTGTCATACAAAGGCTAAGTAGTAGCAAAAGGAAAAAAATGAGAAGGATTCCATCATCTTCTAGAAATATATCATCTAAAATGGAAATGGAAATAAACCATCAAAAGAATGTAATTAATATAGCAAATGATGAGCCAAATACAAGGAATTACAACTCGAGCTCATTTAAATTCACTTCTTTGATTGATACAAATTCTGAGGAGTTTAATTCTATGCCACACTCCATGCAAAAGAAGATATTACAAATGATTAGAAATAGGCAATCAGCTCAAAAACATAGAGATAAACAAAAAATTGAAAGACAAAATTTAATACAGGAAAATATGTCTTTAAGAGCAAGGATTGTTGAATTGACCAACGAATTACAAGAACTTAGAGCTAAACAGCTAGCTATACTTGAACAAGAAGGGATGCTTTCACATATTAAAAATGGATATAGATTTACTAATTATAATATGAATACTCAACTAAGTAATATCAGTGGAAATATTATCGCAAGTAAAAGGATTGATAACATTAATAATGGCGTTAACAACAGAAATAGTCTTGGAAATGAAGATACAGAAATTAATCATCACAATATTATTTGTAATGATAATTTACTAAATGAAAAAAGTAAGACTAAGATAGATAATATTGGAGTTAAAAGTCAGGAAATTGATTGCGGCTTCGATTTTGTTCCTGTTGATGAGTACTCAAATATTGGTATATGGAATTCCATATGCGATACAGGTCATGTTAATGCTAATAGTGGTAATCATCCAACTGTTAACAATAATAATATTGTTAGAAATGGTAACTTATGTAATCAGTTAACAATACATCCCAATATTGATGTATTGCCTTGGATTGGAGGTGTTGGTGTTGGGGGAGTTGGGGGGGTCGGGGGAGTTGTTACATGGAACAAACAAAGTAATTTTGTCGAAGACATGCTCATAAGTAGCAAATAATTCTTGATATATAGGTTACCTGGAATAGAGTGAAATGGAAAGAAAGAAGAAATTGAGATCAAGAAAAAATGCTCATTTTCCTTCTTAATATGCAACCAGGTTGTTGGAATATATTTAATCTTTAAGCTTTTACAATGCTACTAATATTACTACGTAATGTGGAAAAATTAAACAATAAAATTAAAAAGCGGTGAGATAAACATTAGTTTAATTAAAATAAATAATTAAAATTAATGAATATTAAGGAAAAAAAGAATATAATAAGGGAAATAACTTTTTTAATGTCTTAATTATAAAAGAATTTAATGTTGGTCTCTCCAAATTTTCATTCGGTTCGGAATTTATAAATAATTGTTTTAGAATTTATTCCCAAGAATTACCTTTTACCTCAGTAATATATGAATCCTGAGGAAGAAATAAAACAAGATAATTTACAAAATATGGCTAAAGATAGTGAAGGAGAGGAACAAGAGGAGCCAATAAAAAGTTTGAGAATTGGGATAGACCATCCTGTATATGATGATGATGAAGAAATTAACATACAATGTGGAAGAATTGGTGAAATTGAGAATTTATCAAGATGCAAGAAGCTAAGATCCCTGATGTTGATTTCAAACCATATAAGAAAAATCAAGAATCTGGAAGAATTAATAGAGCTAAGGATTTTGGAGCTTTACCAGAACAAAATAAGAAAAATTGAAAATTTGGAGAAATTGGTTAATTTGGAGGTTTTAGATTTGTCGTTTAATCGGATAAAAAAGCTAGAGAATCTTGAGAATCAAAAAAAGCTTAAAAAGCTTTTTGTTACAAATAACAGGATTAAAACTATTCGAGGATTAAATAATAATAAAGAATTGAGATTGTTAGAACTTGGAAGTAATGATATCAGAATTATTGAGAATATTGATCATTTGAGTGAGTTAGAGGAGCTTTGGCTTGGGAAAAATAAAATCACCACTTTGGATGATATCCCGTTATTTCAAAACATCAAAATAATAAGTTTACAGAGCAACCGTATTGTGAATTGGTCTATTAATTTCTCTAAAAATGTTAGTAATGTCCAAGAATTGTATTTGAGTGATAACCAGTTAATTAGTCCGGATAAAGACTACTTTTCCCCTTTTAAGAATTTAAAAGTATTGGATTTGAGTGGAAATCAAATTCAAAACTTGGAAGCTATTTCCAATATTGACTCTTTAGAAGAACTTTGGATTAATGATAACGAGATTTATGATATTAAACAGCTTGAACTTTTAAGAAACTTAAGAAACCTTCAAACATTATATTTGGAAAGAAATCCTATTCAGAATCAGTTAGGCCCTGCATACAGACTAACTGTTATTAAAATTTTACCTTGGATTACTCAACTAGATGCAATTCCAATCAATCGAAGTGGAGAAATCCATTTCCTTCAATCTTCTTAAAACTTATTTATATTCATCAATTCAAGTCGAAACTAAGACAATTTAATTCAATTTTCATTAAAAAAAAAATAAAATAAAAAAACAAGCATGTTTAATTAAAGTCCAATCAGTCTAAAATATTTATTATTTAAAAATTAACTTTAAAAACTACTTGAGAATCAATCATCCAATACTCAATCCTAAATCCTCATTATACCTTAATCATCCCCTCTTCCTCCTTTTTCTAGCTTATTACAAATGGAATATTGAGAGGTTATTTCTTAAATAAGGAAAGGAAAAGAAATGGAAGGGAGATTAATATCAGCCAAAGCTGTTGTTTTTTTATCTTTTCTTCCTTCTAAATCAGGAAAATTCATACCCAAATACAGTTCTCTTTGGCTGAGCAGCTGATCCTTGACTTTCACACCATTTGATAAAATCTGGATTACTACCACATGTGTATACACTATCAACATAACAACATCCACACATTGTGGCACCTTCAGAGAAAGAAATTACACCAATTGGATTTGGCCAGTATAATGGAGGATAGAAAGTACCAAGCCAACCAATAACAAAGTAAAACAAAAGTAGAATTCCTGACAAGATTCTAAAAGTCCATAATAACTTCTTTTCACGAATACTTTTAATACGATTCTTTAAATATACTTTAATTTTGGTCTTTATTTGTACTTTTTCAGCAGGAGTACGATCAATTAAAATTGTTAAATCTGTACGTCTTTTTATTCCATTATCATCTACAATTAAGCCAAGACTATCAGTAATTTCTCCTTGGATTTGCTCAATCTTCATCTGTTTAATTAAAGCATTCTTCTTAACACGTTGGTTCTTTCTCCATTGTTCAGCGATTTTGGCATTTCTTTTTTCAATCTTTCTTCTCTTCTTCTCTTCAAGTTGACGATTAATCCATTCTTTATCTTGCTTCATAAAAAGTCTAAATAGAGGAAGGGCTGCCATTCTATTATACCTATCCAATCTATCTTCAGGAGAACAACCCTTACAAGCTTTCATTGTAGCAAATGTATAAAGTATACCAACTACAAAACCACCAATATGCGCCCATGGATTTGTTACCCCTGTAAATGATAATACCATACCAATAATGAGTGAAAATAAACTAAATATGAACATAAACATTGGAGCAGGAAGATTATCCCAATTTTCAAAAGTATATGGAATTGAAGCTGCTGTGATTCCAAATAAACCACCAGAACTTCCAACTGTCAGTGAGCAGGGAGAAATTACCGCTACTGCCAGATTTCCACCAACACCTGATAAGAAGAATAATAAGAAGAAACGTAAAATACCCCAATCTGGTTCAATCATATATCCTAATTGAGCTTGAGATATTACATTAAATCCAATATGTATAAATCCTGTATGCATCCACATTGCCCAAAACATACGAACTATTTCGCCTTGCCTTAATTCATTAACAACCAAACCTCCAAGAGCACTTAAAGTCTTAGAACAAGGACCAAGCATAGAGTTCATACTGAAAGATTCAACATATACGCCACCACAATTAGCATTTTCCCACTTATTAAGACGATTGTAAATGAGAGATTGGAAGAAAACACCAACTAGAGCAAATGATGTTGTCAAGACTACAAATATTCTTCCATGTATTGGATTTACCCATTTTCTGAATTTAGAAGCAATTTTAGTTTGAGAAATTGGGTCTAATTCACTAACATGATATGATTTATCCACTTTAACAGCATCTAAAGGAAGGTCTTTTGCATAAGGTCCAACAGCTATATCAATTTGAGTTTCCTCTCCATAAAGCCATTTAAGATGTCCAGTAAGTCCATGTTCATCAAGTTTGAATGTATTTCCATGTTCAAGACTGGTGGAATTTTTGAGCTTTTGTTGTTGGTTTTGGATTTCATCCATCTTTACCATCTGTACGCTGGTTCTTCCTACAGCCTTACCTTCGTTTGCAAGCTCTTCATCATAATCTACAACCTGAGATTCCGATACTCTATGACTTGTTAGTTCTGGTAACCCATCAGTCACTCCCAATAAATTATTATTAGCAGCCAAAACTATTGGAACTCCTCCCCCTAAAACAACTGCTTGATTCCTGTTATTCTCATCATTTTCTTCTGGATCTATGTTTACCATGGCCTCTACAATTGTTGAGAATCCCTTCTTCTTGGAAATTGATCGTCTCAAATTATTCATTCCACTGGCTCTACTGATGCTTCCGTTGGATGATAATCTTGTTTGAACTTGAACTGGAGCCTGAACTGGAGCCTGAACTGGAGCCTGAACTGGAACTGGAACTGAAACTTGGCCTGGAACTTGACCTGGAACTGGAACTGGAACTGGAACCGGTACTACAACTGGAGCTGGGCTTTTATGTTTTGGAACAATCTTATTATTTAAAATTGAATTTCTTGGTCTTGTATCATTTGGATTTGGAATATCAACCACAGCTTTATTTCCAGATAAGGAGGAGAAGGAATCACCTCTGTTCAAGCTATTACTATTATTAAACTTGTCATTCTCAGCCTTCCTCTCTTGATCCTCATCAAAAGGTATAATCACCTCCATCCCATTAATCATTTCAGTCCCTCCTAGTCCAGACCCTCCTCCTTTACTATAAAGAGAAGTTGAAGTCCTCTTTTCTCCTGGCTTATTTGAATGTGGAAATGCACTTTCTGTTAAATCCCTACCCCTTGATGGAAATTTCTTTGCAACAATGTTCTTCCTCTCATCAGACTTGGCTGGGGGAACACTGAATAATCTTAACTCGTCATTAGTTGGATGTCTTCTTTCACTCTCATTGTTTTGATGAAGATATAGATGATTATTATTATTGCCGTGCCCATTCAAATCCTCATCTTTGTTGTAATCTGACTGTAATCTTAAAGACTTTCTGGGAGAAGGTTGAGCTGAATTTACTTCTTTATCTGTTGAAATCTTTTTCACTAAAAGGGGAGCAGGATTAGTAGTATTGTATGTATTTTCAGTTGCTAATGTTGCTGGCTTTGCCTTAACCATAACTGAGGAAGAGTTCTTTGTTGAATGCTTTGATCCATTCAGATTTTTTGGAGAAACTTTAGTTGGCTTATTCATTCCAAACAAATTATTTGCCTTTGAATCAATACCAATGTTGTTTCCACTTAAGGATGTATTTCTTCTAAAAGATGAAGATCTTTGTGGTGATAAAGGAGTTATACTTGATCTTGGGGAGGTACCTGATCCTCCATTGAATTTTGGCATTGGAGCACGTGACCCTCCTCCATTAGCACCAGTACCAAATATAGAAGGAGATCCTGTTGAACCACTGCTTCCTGGGATAGTTTTTACTATGGGTCTTTTTCCTCCATCTTTGAAGGCAAAATCGGACATGTCCATTTTATACTGTCTTTTCCTAATGAATATATTGTTTTCCCTATTTATATTTATCGGTGGGAAAGGGAGGGGGATTAATACTAACAACAATAATCAGAGGTTTGAATAGATATCAAGACGGTCAAGCGAATATTATGTCTCTATATTCTTTTCAAATTGTATTAATCCTTTAATTTCTCTTTCTTTCTTGCTAATATTATCCTCAAATATACATAAATATTTTTCTCAATTTTATTTTATGTTATATTATCCTAAAAAAACCTCGACACTTTTCTTTTTTCACTCTCTTCGTTGTTTTAGGCCAAATTTCTTGTCTATTTAATGTTATTACCCAATGCTATCGATAAATATTATCCCATAAATAACTGATCTTTAACTAATTAGTTTATTTCGTCGGCTTCAATCCTGCAAAGTACTCAAGTTTGTTTATACGTCCTCTAAAAAGTAAAAAGCAGCACCTTAATACTTCTTTTTTGTATTAGCTTCAGCTTCCAAATCCTCTAGAAAACACTATATTCAAAAATATTTTGCATGTAAAGAAAAGAGAAATTTCCAGATTTACCTGAACATTACATTTAAATATGCATTATCCTAATAAAATACAATATAATATATAATTTATATATTTATAATGTATTTGCCAACCTTTTTTCTCCTCTCTCAAATTACTTGTTTAATATCAATTGCTCTTTTCCAAATAAAAGAAGATTAAGAAAAAAACCAAGAAATTGCTGTAAACCCATGTATTGCCTTTTTTACCCCCATCCTGCATTCCTGCTTTACGTACACACAAAAAGTCTTTAATAGACAGATGGCTGTTTTGGCGGGAACTTAACCAATTAATTTCTTTGCATGTTATAAAGAGGCGGGGTGTGGGGGTAGAGGAGTATTGAAAAGAATAAAGAATAGAAATTGGAAGATTGAACAATCATTCTCAATATACATTAATAAATTTTTGGTACAATTAACATTAGAATAATATTTAGCAAATAAAAAGAGGGTGAAGCTACCACTATCATTTCTTTTTTACTCCTCTCATAAATATTTTATTTTGTGGTTTTCACCCAAATTCTATAAGGTTATAAAGGCATTCCCCGCCAAAATCGGAAATACAATTACTATAGAAAAACAGTAGTTAAATAGTTAATTATGAGCATTATTATTGTTTGATGAGATACTATTAGATTGTTGAGAAGTTAAGATTCTGGAGTTATTTTCCTGGGAGTTCATATTGGGACTAGTCTGTATAGGATTCAAATCCTCATTTTCTTGTAGTAGTTTTGCCTTATTTTTAATTCTCTCTTTTAAATCGTTGATGTCCTGAATTTTTAGCTCAATCAGAGTTCCTGGGCGAGTGAGCATATTTATACTTACAGAAACTTGTTTTTTTTATTATTACTATTATTTTGTTTTTCGGTCCTCCCTTTAAAGTTTAGAAATAACAATAATAGGGTTTCTTGGATTAGAAAACTCACTCAAAATTGCCTGAATGGTATAGCTTATTTATATTGGTCTGGTTTGCTTGTCTTGTCTTGGCTTGGCTTTGCTTGCTTAACTTGGTTTGGATTAGGCTGACTCAAATTCCGCAGGGCTTCCAACAGAATCTGTTTGAAGAAATAAATTATTCAAATCCAAAGCTGGAAATATCCAACCGCTTACTCTCACACTAATTGTGTAAAAGTCTTTTCAAAATTACTCTACTGCAATTCCTTTATAAAAATATAATCTTCTAACCAAGTTTTGGCGCCAAAACTAGCCAGTCTAGTTACTTTTTTTCTTTTTATACGGAGTTATTATTCTATTACGCCCTTGGAATGCATAGGCGCCAACTCGAATTTGTGTGAATAAAAAGAATAAAAAAAGAACGAGTTTTGTAGAATAATTAAAAATTCTAAAAAATGGAAGTGACTATGGAATATCAAAACACACACAGCGTTGAATCTCTGCTTAGTGCCTATCACCTAAAGCGTTTCTAATCCTATTTCTGCTCTCCTCGTTGGAGGTAGTAGGTACGTTAGAAACAGGAGCTGGATGATTATTAACCCCGAGTGTAATGACACCTCTAGAGTCAATAGAAATAGAGAGACTCTCTGGAGTTTGGCCTGACAAGGCGATGTTAATCATCTCAGGATTAACCGAGGTGCTTTTGAGACTCAATTCAGATTGAGTTGTAATTTGTTGTCCTTGATTTTGCACTGAATTCAAATTCGTTGATACTAACACACCTCCTGGGGATAAAGTGCTTGGTACCGTACTATCAAGTCCATTACTAACTCCATTTCCACCCGTGTTTCCGCTATTGGAATTTACAATTTCCGTAATTTGTGTTTGTTGAGGAGTCGCTGGATTTGAATGTTGAATGTTTAAATAATTTGTTCCGCATTGGCATGAGAGCTGTTGTATTGGGCATGTACAACAAGAACAAAACATATTACCTTGGTTTATCATTCCTGTTCCTGTTCTTCTTGAGAAATCACAAATACAACAATGTTGAATTCTTTGGCAATACAAACAACTTGAAACGTTTGACTGATTATCAATGTAGTAATTCTGACTATTAGATAATGATGACGGTGTCATACAACCACATCCTGGCTGTTGCATCATTTTCATCATTCTACTATTTGAACTTTGAGGCAAAACCGGTAGTAATCTATCTTGTTTTCCACATTGGCATACTATTTGATTTGCATTATTTGTGTATGACATTTTGCTCTTGGTAAAACTAATATAATACTTGAATTTAAATTGACTTCTAGTATTCTTTTTCTTTTATTCTATTTTTGTTTCTAACAATCCAACTCTATTAAATTTCTCCAAATCATTTTTTTTACTTATTTTCGAGCACGAGCTTTAGAAGGTTTCCATATAAAATTTTCAGATTCTCCCCTCTTTTACCAAAAAATTATTAATAAATACTTTTTAAAAATAAATATATATTCCTATACCCTCTCTTTTATTGCCAAAGTCTCCCAATTTAACTAACTACAACAACTTCACACAAATTCAAATCCTTTAAAATTCCCTAAAACCCATTTTCCTCCTATTGATATATTTCCGCCCTTTCTTTTTTGACTAGCCCATTCCCTTCTAATTATAATTAAGTCAGGCATTTCCCGCCCAAACATTTTTGTTTTATTCTGAGCAATAATTAACTGCATGTAATCATTTTTTTTTTATTATAAAAAGAAAAAAGTAATTACGTGGGGAGTTCCCAACATTTAACCTCATATTGATTTGAAACAAATAAAGGAACAATACAGGCTAATGTATGGCATGTTGATCTGCTAAGACTGAAATAAAATTACTAGCGAGGTTATTACATTTATCGTAATAACCTTTCTAACTATAATATGTTCTTTAGGTATATTAGGTTACAATCAATCTGTTTAAGATTCTAAAAGGTCATATACAGAAATTATAAGCCACCATTTCATATATATAATTATAACGGGTATTATCAATTACGTGATCTACTTAGTAATAATATAAATAGTACTACCAGTAGTCCAATACCTAGTCCAGAAGATGTACCTAGAATGATATTAAACTTATTATCGGAAGATATTGTACAATTCCTGCCATAAAAACCTTCTGCGCATTTACAATAGTATCCATCAGTGCCTATACTAAAGCATTCGCCACTATTCTGACATATTGGCTCTACCTGAGTTTCACAAACTCCTTCGCATGCATCAGTGCATTCTACAACCTGTTTTAACTGATTAGACAATGGGCATGCTGTACCTCCATTCTTTGCCTCCCTTACAATTACTCTATACCTTGATTTGGTTCCTTCACATAAAAACCTTGAGCAGGCAGTCCAAGGTGACCAGTAGGAAAGAGCGCAGTCAATTGGGCATGGAGAAACATTACATTGAGATGTCTCCTTAAGCAAAGAATCACAACCAGGAGCAGAATGAGTTAATTCTCTAGTTCTGGTTGTAAACCCACCGTCACAAGAAGCTGAGCAGGGAGACCAATTTCCCCACTCTGTGAACCCACAGGTCAAACACTCCACATCTGAATTACAAGAAGATGTCTGAGAAGTTATAGTACATTCCAACCCTCCTGCCATAACCTCATTTAATGGATACCTCCACCTATAAGTCGTGCCTCCATTGCAAGTACTTGAACAAGGAAGCCATGATGACCATTGAGAATACTCACAATCCAATGTAGATATTGCAAACCTTGTAGTCGAATAAACTCCCGCTTCATTTGGATAAATTAATCCTACTGCATCTGGTGTATATGAATGTACTCCACAATGAAATATGGTCCCTAATGACCATAATGACTCTCTTACAAATACGTCAACTCCAAACTTCTTGTTAATCAATATCGTCTATAAAAAAAAGAAAAAACATAAAAAAGTTAATTTCAAAAGTTTGGAATTCATATAAGTCTCTAGGCCAGTCCCTTCCTTCCTCAAAATAGGCCTATTATCTTAGTAATCATTATCAAGGTAAACTTACATTGAAAGGTTGCCCTGGATTATCAAAATCAAAAGGATAATCTCCACTGACTGTATAACCTGTTCCACTTAATATCACACCCGAATTTAAACAATATGAATTGCCTGACAAAATTGAGAAGAATCCATTCATTCTATAATAAAACTGGCTCTGATCACTTGTAAATACTGCTACTGAACCTCCCCATCCATACTTTTGATCATTAACTGGATACATACTTGCTGAATATACATGTATTTCCAGCTCCTCTGGCCAAGACTTATAATGTTTTGGAATTCTATCACCGTTAGGTACTCCAGATTTTTCATCAATTCCTGTACTATTTACATAATACAGATTTTCATCATCAAAATAATATCTTTGCTGAAATTCATCCCAAAAATAAGTCCTTCTAAAAGGATCTGCCAGAGGAATGTTTCTTGTAATTTTATAGTTGCTAAAGTTATCCAGCCCATTCCCAAAAGTTAATTTATTCACATTTGAATACACTATACTGTGACAAGGATAATATGGTCCACTTCCCGAAATATAAAAGTAAAACCCTCCAGGCCATCTTAACTTCTCAACCACCAAATCAATATCCATCAATTTTGGCTTATATGGAAATGGAAAGTAAGCATAAGATCTGGACCATTTCTCTTCAGCAGTATATCCTGTAGATTCCACATCGACTGTTTGTGTTTCAAAATTTATAATCAACTTACAATGGTATAAATCACCATTCTGAATTGTTACCAAAGTCTCTTTATCTTTCTCTGCGTTAAATTTACCCAAAATCCTAAAAGATACTCCAGAATACCATGGTAATTTATTTGAATTAAATGTATATGCTAGACCTTCACTTGTTATATCTTTCCATGCTTTTTTCCAATTAAAACTTGGAGGCAGAGAATTAATCTTTAAAGTGTTAAATATAAAAATATAATTTATTAATATAAAAAATACAATCCTTTTAAACTTGATAAACTTTAAATCAAATTGTCTAAATGCTAACATTTTCCTTTAAACTTTATTTTTAATACATTGAATTAAAATTTTCCCTTGATGTTTCAAATCAATTAAAAGTACCTTTTCTGTCCATTTATTAATTCAATACTTTTTATAGAAAATACTTTTACTGGTTCACAAGAATACACTAAACTTGATATTAATTCCACAATTCTTAGTAATATGATGGTCTCAATAATAATAACAATATTAAAAATTTATCTTATCTTTAATATAATTTTCTTATTTTTCTGTGTGTGATTTACAGTATGATTAACTTCTTTTTCCATGTTCAATTTACATTTGTTTTTTATTTCAATACTATATATTAGGTATAGGTACCGTAAAACCCGCCAAAACCTGCCCCACTTATTTCTAAAATAATAATTAATGCTGTATTTAATATATATATTAATATTAAATGTTAATATTAATATAAATATGATCCATGTAATAATATAATAGATAAATTTTAATTTATCTATAATTTGTCATTATTGTAGTTATTTAATAATAATTTATTTGAATTGTTGGAAGATAGAACATTAATCTATACAAATAAGCTTTATGTTTTTGAATAATTGTAATTAACTGGTATTAAAGTTTAATAAAGAATTCATGCTCAATGTTGTCTTGCCATATTATTAATGGCATTACATTAATTGGTTTATTGTTATTTTTAAGATTTAATAAAATAAGTCCACAAATCGCAGATTTTCGTGTGCCTGAAACTCGATTATGTACCAATCCATATACGTAAGTTTGAGTTAATTTTCTCTGGAAAAAATGATAACTTTATTTGATTATTTTCTTGAATCCTGAAAAAAAAAATAGTTTTGGATATGATATTAAACAAAATACTGATATTGAATTAATAGATGATGATATTTGGCCTTTAAATCAAGTTTTTTCAGCTGGTGGTAGTATTAGCAGTGATGGATTTCGAATATTATTTGCAACAGCAAAAAAGGATTCATATGAATTGATCATTTCAGTTTATCCAGTGCTCACTACAGTAGTTAGAGAATGTACCTATGAAGGAAGAGTTGTGAGAAGGCTTAAATCTATAGTAGAACATTCTCCAAGATTCGAAAAATGGCCATTCTTTGATAAGTGGGTTATCAGCTTTCAGAGACAAGAATATGGAATTTCAATTTCCTTTAACCAAGGTTATACGGAATCTTTATTTTGGAAAAGATGTCTAAATGAGCCAATAGTCAGCATTAAAGTGGAATCAAGTGATGGCTATCTCTCAGCTGAACAAGTTGACTGCATTGTATCAGAATGGAGTTCTTGGTCCCAATGTAGTTCAAGTTGCCAAATTGGTACAAGATCAAGAACCAGATTAATCCTAAGGCCAGCTTCTTTTGAAGGTACAACATGTCCAAACTTGATAGAAAATGAAGGATGTAACACTAGCATATCTTGTGATGATTGCACTTACTCTTCTTGGTCTTCCTGGGGCGATTGTAGTGTTACCTGTCAAGGTGGATTTCGTTCTCGAACTAGAAAGTTGATTTGGAAATCTGATATTAAAGGAAGGTGTGAAGATAATCAAACAGATATAGAATCTTGTAATGAACAAAGTTGTCCAATAAATTGTAGGCTCTCAAACTGGACTTCCTGGAGTATTTGTTCTTCTACTTGTGGTAAAGGTACCAAGATGAGATATAGAATTATTTTAGCACAATCAGAACTTGGTGGAGTACAGTGTCCCTCAGAAAATGAAATTACAGAACGTGCTTCATGCCAACTCCAGGAGTGCGAAAAGTCTTGTTCAACTGCTGAAATTTGCAATAATGGCGGAACTTGTATTGATATTCCAAACAGTGGATTTTCTTGTGAATGTACTGAAGATTACTTTGGCAAATTTTGTGAACACAAGAAATATAGCTGGTGGGTTTATTTTGTGGTTTGCATTGCCACACAAATAGTTATTGGAGCAATTGTAAAGAGTACATTCCTTTCAAGGCCTGCACCTATTACTGAAACGCCAGTTACTTACAACCAAGAGTATGCCTTCAATCAGTATGCACCAGCATTTGATCAAAACGTTGACATTTCAGGTGTTTTTTAATGTCCACAATGTACTGACTTCTTACAATTTTAATTTATAAAAATTAATCAATCAATCAAACATATATATATATATATATATAATATAAATACAAACATTCACTTTTGTTATTTTTATACTTTTTTCTTAAATATTTTTCTTTGCATGACTTTTTGTGTGCAATTTCTTTAATATTAAATTTTATGTGGTCAGGCGCCACCCAATGCCGGTATAGGACAAATAACTGTTATATATATATAATCTAGTGGAATTATTAATAAGGCAAAATTAATAATTTGGAATTTGATTGATAAAAACAAAAAAAATCCCACAAAATTAGTAAATAACAGCTTAATAATATTATAGTACGAATTTATTTAAATTGCTTCCAATTCTTATTGCCATTATTATTAATTTACTATCTTATTCAAATCTTAATATAAAGAAATCAAGTTCGGAAATAAAAGCTAATATGTACATTAGGAGTGAACCAAAAGGATTAAAAAACGGGGAAGAAATTGATGAAGTTGGCTGTTTATTAATATTTGATGAAACATATAAATCTGTTATTGATTCTTTTCCATTGAATGAAGGAAGGAATTATATTTGTGGATCGACAAGATCGGTTTTCGAACCAATGAGTGAAAAACCCAAAAAGCGAACAAAAAATGCGAAATTAAAAAGAGATGCTAAAATTGGTAATGAAGAAGATTACCATGCAATAATACATGTTGAACATGGTGAATTTTTTGTTGAAGATAATAACAGCGATGTTGGTACATTCCGAAAAAATTTGAAATATAAAATCAAGCCAAATTGTAAATATGAATTAATTCCTGGAGAGGATTTATATTTTGGTAATTTAAAAACTAAATTAATAAGATATGATTTGATGGAGTCAATTGAGACACCAAGATGGAAAAGGAATAGCATTGGAAATAAGGAGAAGAATGATCATCAAATACAGCTAGAGAACGTGGAAGAAAATCCAAAACTTAATCATATAGAAAATATTGATTTTGATAGAAATAAAAAAAAATCTCTAGAAAATGAATCAACATCAACATTGAATGAAGATATTGAAAATGATTCTTTAATTTCAAATAGACCAAAGAGAAAATCTCCCAAGAATATAAAAGATGAAAAAATGAATAATTTACCGTCATTAAAAAGTAATAATACAGATAGGATCATATTATTATGGACGGGATGTACTCCAACGAGTAAAGATATTGAGTTAATCAAGAGAGCAAATATAACTTCTATAGATTCTGAGGACCTTGAATTTATCTCAGATCAAGTTACACATGTAGTATCGTCATCAATAAAAAGAACGTTGAAGTTCTTGTGGGCAATATCAAAAGGTCTTCCCATAATATCTCCAATTACACTAAGGCATATATTGAATTCGAATAGAAATAAGAATTTGAATTTTAATGAATTCAATCATTTATGTATGAATCAATTACTTTCTGACTTGGATGGTGAGAAAAAGTTTGATTTTTCTCTCAAAAATTCTATTTATAAAGCACAAAATAATATTCCAATATTTACTAATTACAAGTTTGTTATCTCTCCAAATATAAAAGTTCCTTCTATCAGTGAAATTTCATGGTTATTAAATTCAACTAATGCTGAAATTATTCAATTAGAAAAAGCTAATAAGATTCAGGACAAATCTAATCTAATCTTTATTGGAACTCAACTGGACTCAAATAAATTATTCAAGTAAGTTTAATATAATAAATAAAATTTTACGGGCTCACTAAATCCTCTTTCATTTTTTTTTATTATTAAACTTTAGAAACCAAAAGACTTATTCAATTGATTTTATTTTTGATTCTATAATTAAGCAAGAAGTCAACACTAACAAAAATATTATCAAAATGGAATAACCCCCCCCCCCCTCATCACTATTACTCAATCTACCATTTATACTATCCATCATTCAATTTCGAATAAATTATCATATTTTTCTTCTTGCATGCATTACATGTCAACATGTATTTTTGTCATTTTCCATTTTTTTTTTTAAATTTGCCCATTTCTTTTTTTTTTTTTAATCTTCCCGACGCCCCCATACCGGTATACGGATAATTGTTAATTATTTTTATGTGGATGAAATTAATATGCATGCATGCATGTTAAATGTTGAAAATGACGTGTATAATATACATACAATAAAAATGTGTAGATAAATATATTTTTTCTTCTTAAAGCATTGAATAAGAATATAGATTTTTTTTATATATATTTAAATATTATATATATTTAAAAAAAAAAGTAATAATTAATTGGAAAATACGATAATACTAAAAGGAAAAAGAAAGATATTAATAAGAAAGTAAAAAGAAGGATTGAATTAGTATTTAGTTTAATATTAAATTAAGTACTATTTATATAAAAGATATATGGTGAAAATAATTACTACATAAATAAATTCAGAAAGAAGAATAAGAAAAAATGAATAAGAAAATAATAATTTCAATAATTATTGGATTATTGTCCATAACTTTTGTCCAAGCATCTACGGTTCAGAGTCAGTTTTTTAATCCATTATCAATATTTTCAGGAATTGGAAATATGTTTAGTGGAATAACAAAAGGGATTCAAAATATATTTGAAACATTCATAAAAGAAATTGTTCCAGCTCCGGAATTAATAGATCCAAAATATGATATAAGGTCAATCACATCAGTTCAACAAGATATATTGAAAAATATGCCAATTTTGGAGAATGATTTAAATTCTGTTGGGGAAGTAGTAAATGAAATGGCAGTAGGTGCAAGTATAAATGCAGCAAAAGGATTACAAATAACTCAATCAGTATTGAAACCAGATATGACAGGAGCAAGTGAAACATTAAAGAATTTAAAATCTGTAGATTCTACTGATAAGAAGAAGAGTCTAAAATCGGTGGCAAAAGCAAAATCTCGTGAGTTTCTTGAATCACTATCAAAACCGTCTGAGATTGTTTCTGATTACACTGCACCAATTATCGTAATACAAGCACCAGAGACTGATCCAACACAATTGATGACAATCAATGAGATTATTAAATGCAGAGGTGGTAAGAATTGGATAACTACTCAAGAACATATGATTAAGATGAAAGAGTATAAAAAACTAAAAGGAAAGAAGAAGAAGCTTTTGGATGAAGAAATTAATCAGATTAATCAATTACTTGATGAGAAGGATACAATAATAACAGATTTAAGAAATAAACTTAGAGCAAATGAAGTAAAGATGGTTGAAAGTCCATCAGATGTTACTACGCTTGAGAATAAATTACTTAATCAACAAATGGGTTACTTGGCAGAAGAAATTCTCGTTTTAGATAAACAGTTGGAAAAATTACATAAAAAGAAGAATAACTAAAATCTCAATAATATTAAAATCCAAATGGAAATTAATATGAATATAATATAATGTACAATAGAAAATTAGATTTTAATATGCGAGTACTTTTCTATCATTACCATTACTATAATTGTTAACATTTATTATATAGTTTTATCTTTCTCAAATTAAATATATTAATTTATAATTAAATATTAAGATTTGATATTTTCTTTTGTAACACGAAAGTTCTACGTAAAGTATTGATAACATTAGTTCCCATATCTAGAAATTACAAGTGGAAACTGAATGACAAAATTAAAAAGGAACAAAAACAAAACAACTTTCAAATATAAATATAATTGATTAAATCATCATTTAAAGTAATAATAAGGACTATACTATTTGGAAAATCTTTTCCTATATCCTTCCCCTTTTACCTTTCTTTCTCTCTTCTTCTTCTAACTTCTCCTCCTCCTCCAAATAAAAGTCATTCAACTCTAATATACTGGCAAACCTTTTTTCTCTCAAAGCTTTCCAAAAACCCAACTCCCCAGTTGTTTCTTGACTTTTGAATCAACACGTCAATTTCTGACACCCACATCGCCGCCAATTGTGGGGTTGGCGCCTTCGCATGCAAAGAGCAGTTCTTGACATCAATATAATAATTGTTAATGTTGAAATTTTGACTTTGGTGTTGAACATTATTATTATGAGAATCTTGAGCGGGTAAATTATTGAAATTGTGCATAGAGCTTGAGCTTGTTCCATTAAATATCGTAGGATTCCCCCCTACTACATTAGTTTGAAGTAAATTAGAGTTGGAATTACCACTCATATTGGAATTTACAATATTCTGTTGCACGGGAGACAAATTGCTTGTTGTTCTTGATAAGCTACCGCTTCCTGTTCCTATTCCTACTCCTACTCCTACTCCTGTAAAACCAGAATTGGCAACAGCAAGATTACTACTACCACCAGTACTAGCACTACTAGTGGCACTAATATTTGTGTTATTGACAGTATTAAAACCATCCAATTCTCTCCCTCCCCAAAATATGATAAATCCTGTTCTAGACAAATCCTGTGGATCAATACAAATACTAGTAATTCTCTCTCCATATTGATTTGGACGTATTGAAAGTATATCCAATAATTTTTGTTTAAATGCACTATCATATATGTAAACGGAAAAATCCTCAACTATCATATAACCCAGCTGCCAATCCTTATTGTTATCCTTTAATCCACTATTACTATAATACTTGAACTGTATCATACTTTGACAAGGCTTATATTGATTCAAAACCTGATGATAATAATGCCATCCACTACCACTACCATTTACACCACCATCGCCAACAGCACCACCACTATCACCAATACTACTTCCAACAATTATGTTACTGTCTTTAAACCTTCCACCTGATACCGGTATATGCATAGATACTTGCCCTGATCCTATTAAATAATTTAATGCGGTACCTTCTGTTGTTGCTGGTTGTAAATAACAGCCAGGATCAGAAATATATCTTCCATAAAATGTATTTGTTAGGATTCTCGATAAATGAGTATATTTCTGATACATAGTTATTGCCAAATCATCAAACAATAACTCTCTATTATTTTCTCCTTCATCCAAATTGGATGTTTCCATTGCACTCAACACATTATTTTGAGAACCGTTCTGATTTTTCTTAGTATTACCGGAATCCAGAGCAGAATTCACAAAAAAAGAACATGACTGCCTTTCTCTTCCTCCTAATTCTAATTGGCAATCATCCAATGATAAGCGAGTGGAAATCATTCCAAACAAATATGCAGGAATATATATCTGAGAATAATAACTGTAAATACTTTCCCACCATTTTTCTTCTCTCTCAATAAAATCCTGTAAAATTGTACATCCTACTCCTCCATTCAAACCTGATAACGATAATACAGAAGTTGGAGAATATATTGAAGTCTTTCCAAGCAAAAATGAAGAAATGACTCCTCTTTCAGGAGTATCTTCACCTAATGTTTGAGAAAGGAACTCCAATGAAAATGATCTCTTCATATTAGATGCTGTTGTTGTTGTAGCAGAAGCTGAAGTAATAGATGGCTGATTTTGGTGGCTGCTATTCGGACCTCCTGCTCCTGCTCCTGCTCCTGCTCCTCCAATATTACTGTTGCTACCACCACCTCCACCTACATTTGTAGTAGCTGTTGAAGTAGAAATACCCAAGGGTGATTGTTGTTGTTGTTGTTGTTGTTGTTGTTGTTGTTGTTGTTGTAAATTGCAATTGTTTGTACTTGTTGTAGAACCAGAAACACCCCCCCCTAGTACTACTATTCCTGCTCCCGTAGTGGTTGAAGTTGTAGATTGAGCTTGAGTCGGAGTACCTGTTACAGAATTTGGACTACACCCCGGAGTCGAAACTAAAGGAGCTGAGTTTCCAATAATAATATTAGATGAAGTAGAGGATGAGTTCACTGAAACTGAAACATTTCCTGTTCCGGCTAAAGTTGTCATAATTGTGGAAGATGGTACTAGTCCGGTGGAATTGGCGGTAACTACTGTAGCAGAACTTGAAACAGAATTTGATGGTAAAACCAAATTATTATTTGATAATCCTCCACAAGCTTGGAGTGATAAATTGCTATTATTTCCAAATACATTAACGTCATTGGTGATACCAGAAGTAATAATATTACCAGAACTTCCATTATCGTAACCTACTGATTGGCCATCTCCCACAATAAGACTCATCTCTTCAAAGCTCAAATTGCTGATTTTTCTTAATGATAAAGAATCATTTGAGGTAGAAGAAGAAATATTTGCAACATTAGTAATGTTATTACTATTATTACCAGTACTATTACTAGTAATAATACTGTTACCAGTACCAGTACAAGTACCAATATTATTACTAGTACAACCGCAACCTTGAACTATTGAAGATGAAACATTTTTGATTACATTCATTTGCCTATTCCAGTAATATAAGTTATCCTTATTCCAAGAAATCATCAATCCTGGAGAAATTCCATTCAAACCATCCATATCATTCATTATTGCAGACATAATACCACTGTTGGTACCAGAAACTCCCACCATACCCACTCCTCCTCCACCAATATTATTATTACAATTAATATTACTATAATCAATACAACTTGGCAAGTTAAACTCATTAATGCCTTCCAACATTATCTGGCTTACTTCATCTCTTATTAATTCACTTAAAGGTACCGATATTGATAAACCATTCAATGATGTTATTGGTACCATAATAATCTTATTATCCAAATCTAATGATTGACTTAATCCAACTCCAGAAGAAGAAGAGGAAGAAATGCTATCCTGATAGTTATTACCATTACCATCTTTACTATTACAAGATCTAACCAATTTTACCTCAAATCTCAATATTAAGATAATTTTAATGAATAATGATAAATCAAAAATACGGTACTTTTCTTGAAATTCAAGGCATTTCTCATATAGAGAAAGTCTCTGAGATGTTAATATATCATGTAAATCCGCCAAAACTATTAAACATTCCCTAGTAACTTCCTCTGACATACAATCTTGGAAAAAGTGACCAATTACATCCCAATCCTCCAATAACTTTGCTGCTATCATATTCATATTACTCATATCATCTCCTCCTCCTCCTCCTCCTCCTCCTCCCATCATTGAATATGACGAATCTGTTGCCATTCCATCTAAGCATTCTCCTAAATTGCTATTACTTTTATTATTATAATCTTCATCATTCTGAAAATCTGATTGAATTACTGAATAACTTAATGTAAATAATAATAAAGACTCGATATAAACTCTAACAATATACTCTAAGACCAATTTTGATACCTCATTGAATAAACTCTTTTTTAAAGAAATCTTCAAAACTCTCAATTGAGGCCTCAAAGCTTCTTTTAGTAATGCATCCATATCTAAAGATAATACATATTTCATTAAACTATTATCCTCATCTGGTACCTCTGAAACAATATTCCTACCATTTCTTAATGCATTCAAAAAATGTGACTGTATTCTTCTGTACCACTCCTTACAGGTTCTAATTGCTAAATACATCTTGGAAATATGGAATAATAAAGTGAACCTCTTTGCTTCTCCTCTCAAGTTTCCTGGAGAGTAAATATCCAATATATCCTGAACCTTTTCATCCTGTAAACCTGATATTAGCATCATCTGATTTGATGTTGATATATTGGTAGTGCCAGTAGTACCAGTACCAGTAGTATTATTATTACTAGCAGTAGTAGTAGCACTAGCAGTAACAGTATTAGCATTGGTATTATTAGTGTTGGTAGTAGTAGCAGTAGTATTGGTACTTGCATTAGTATTAGTAGAAGTAGTAGTAATAGTAGTAGTAGTAGTAGTAGCGCAATTACTAGTAATAGTATTATTAGTAGTGATAGGATTACTAGTTGCACCAGTAGAATTGCTAGCAGTACCAATAGGAATAGGAATAGTACTAAGAGTAAGATTAGTAGTAATATTAGTATTAGTAGCAGCCAAACTAGCCGTATTTGTACTAGTATTAGCATTATTAGTGCCCATTGGAACCATTAATCCTCCAACTGAGGTTATACCAGTATTACTTATTGAAACTATTGATGGAGATGGAGAATTCATATTTGTATAACTTGGATTATTTCCTGTAGACATTACTAATGCTCCACTTGCACCAGGTACTATCAAAGGAACTGAAGCTGATCCAAGAACTGGAACTTGAACTGAATCCAAACATGAACCTGAAGATTGAACTCCTGATATAGTATTAGCGCCGGCATTAGTACTAGTAACACCAACAGTAGTATTATGAATATTAACTTTAATATTATTAGTGTTATTAGTAGCATTATTATTACTATTATTATTATTAGTAGTAGTAGTAGTAGCACCAGCACTAGTGGAAAAAGAAGAGGAAGAAGATGTTGCCATTGTTGGTAAATTAGAAGAAAAGGCACCAACAGGTACAAAACTTACCGATCCGGTATTACCTGCCATATCTCCAGATGATGATAATAATCCAACAGATCCAATATTACCATTACTATTACTATTATTAGTATTACTGCCATTTACATTATTAATAGCACCAACTCCTATAACACTGCTTCCACCTACACCAGAATAACTTGTTCCCATTACAGAGTCACCCCCCACTCCGACTATACCACTCATATTGCCAACATTAGAATCCATCACATCCATAGACTGAGTAGTATTCATCCTTGTAGCAATACCTAAAGCGGTAGCAGTGCCAAGTATTCCACTACTATTTTCCAATAAAACTTCGCCCCTATAGTACTCCTGCTCAAACCTATAAAGCAGAAAAGGACTCCATCTTTCCATTATTATATCCAATTCATCACATTTACAAATGCAATACTCTATACCATTCAATAATCCACAAATTACCTCTGATGAAATTGGTATTCTGGAATAGTCCATCTCCTCAAGAAATGGCCTTTGATTAAAATAACATCTCCAACACCAGCAATCCCCTAGTACCATACAACCATCACAGCCTGCTTTTCTTACTAATCCTCCCTCCTCCTGCCTCTTAGAATCGTCATAAAAGAAGAACTTCTGTTTTTCATGACTCAATTCAGTAATAGTACATAAATTATGCAATACAGCATCCCTTATTGCCAATTGATATTGCATAATAATATTCTGAACAATCATAAATAAAACATTCCTCACCTCAACAGAATAATGGTAAAGCCTTAAAGAAGTGAATAAACTCACTATTGAATTTAATGATGAAAATGCTTCTGAAAATAATGATATACGTAAGGTACCTGATTCTTTATCTCTGAATGTCTTACCCAAAAAACACGTGTTATGTATAGATTTGAAGACTTTTTTATAATAAGGCTGAATAAGTTTCTTCATATACAAAGAAGAAAAGCTCAAAATCAGGTATTTGAACTTAGAATCATAAATACCACAAGACTCGTAACTAAGTCTTAAGTCAATTAAAAATTCTAAAATCAATAGAATATCCACCTCTCTCATCAATTCATTCCTCCTTATGAAACATTCTTGTATTATCGTTAATATTGGTATCACATATTTATCATGAACAAATCTTAAAATATCCACTCTTGGATTTGACATAATACGGATAGAAGCTTGAAGTAAATCACTGCCAGTTAGATTAAATACCTCTAAACCCTGAAGAATTCTTATTACTGGAATTGTAACAAAACTACTGGAAATTTGGTATATCATTCTTCGAATCCAACTTCTTCCAGACATAGCGTTTCCAAGTCCACCCCATCTTGAACTATAGTTATTGTTATGGTAGAAATCACTCAAAGCCCCCACTAATGGAGATATCCTCCTAAAGTCACTATTACTAAACATTAAGCCTCCGCAATCACCGTTTACAATCCCTCCAAAATTTATTCCCGTAATTCCACTTGATGTAATACCAGAAGTAGCTGAAATATAAACCAACGTTTTGTAAAATAAGTAACTAATATTCTCATCCAAAAGTTCCTTTGGAATACTATCAAATGCTCTTAGTTCATCATGTAAAGTTCTTAGTCGATTTTCTTTGGCTGCATGCCTGGCCCTACAACTAGCTATCAATGCTTCCCGCCAAATCTCAGCATCGGGACCAAAGATTGAAATAATCCTTATTGACACTTTTTCAGCTGAAAGGGTATTATTGTTGTTAGTTACTATACCAGGATTCATATTATTATTTCCAATACTAGCCTCTCGTCCAAAGATTATTCCATTGTTTGCAAGTTCTGCAGACATAGCAGAAATGGAATGAGCCAACTCAGAATGGCACCTACTATTGTTGCAGCCCAAACCATATAAAATTAGAGATGAATTCTGTAATAAATTTGTTATAGAAGTGTACTTTGTGTCTCTGAGTTGAGCAATTTGTCCTGAAGCAGTAACTCCACAAACGGGTGAAGACATTGTGCCAGTATTTGTCTCAGAGTCAACATTGGTAACCAAACTATTTAAATCTCTCACATTTTGGCACACTTCCGAGTGAGGTACCTGTGAATTTATATCCAACTCCTTGCCTGACCCCGCAAAATCAACAATAATCCCCTGACTACGCTCTTCGGGGAACTCTCCTTCTTTTTCGTCATCCTGACTCATATACTCCTCCGAGTCACCACCTTCTAATCCTTCCTCCAAAACCGGTTGATTGGTTTCTTTCTGATCCTCCTTTTGTCCATCAACCTCCACACCAGTCATGTTATGGACTTCTTCTTGGTCTCTCTCATCGTAGTCTGGGCCTCTTAAACTGGCCAAGATGTTGCCCATAGGAACCTGTAGTCTAAACTGGAAACCAGTCTGAACTTCTCTAATCTTGCTTGAAAGCTGGATATTATCTAATTCAATAACATATAAAGGAGGAGAACCATCATACTCTGGGGAGAATAGATACAAACAATCTAGTTGAATGTTAAAAGGAAGACCATCAGCTTCTCTCCAACCACCTACAGATGAAGAGCTTAAACCCAACCCCGAGCCTGGAGCTGAGATTAATTTTGGGTTTGGTGAATAACACAATTTAGAACCCAAAGTCTTATTATCGCAAGGTTTTAGTGAGAAGTTATTAGGAAGAGGAAAGAATGCCTCGTTATTTGCTATTGGCCTTGAAGATATCAATAGGGCAAAGAACTTCTGCAGAGATGATAAAGGAGGATTTGGGTTGCTAGATGAGGATGAGGATGAGGATGAGGATGAGGATGAGAATGAGGATGAGAATGAAGATTCGCCTCCACTCATACCTCCAGAAACACCTGAATTGAGTGAAATGCTATGAATTAGGTGTTCCAATGTGGGCAAAGGACCAATTTCCACGTAAATCGTCCCAAACAAAACATTATCTAGGTGAGATCTCATTCTAGTGAAACTTTGTATATTCGGTTCTGAGTTCCTAAAACCTTCTGTAGCCTGGTTAAGATTCCCAAAACCGCTTAAGTCCTTCAAAGTCTTAGTCCTTTTTAAACTACTTAGCTCTGCCCCCATCATGTTCCTACTTATCTTCAAATTCTGACCTCTGTAAGTCCCATAGAAATTTCCAGATACTGACTTTCTATTATAGCTTACTGTTGATCCAGTAGCTGAATTAACCTCTTCATCATGTCTCAAACAACCTCCAACGGGCAAAGAAGATGCTGAAGAGTTCACTAAAGCCTGGTTTAGTGCTGAGCAAGTACTAGTGCAATAAGACGAACTCCTGCCCCTGTAACAACACCTCCTAGATCCTACAATACTATCGCCAGTGTCCGTCATGCCCTTAGAAACCTTCAAGGAAAGAGATGAAGGAGAGGGCTGAGGCGAAGATAAATTCTGTAAATGTAATTGTCCCTGGATTTGTCCATGTATACATCCCAAAAATGGATTACCTGAAGAACCACTTGGAACATTTAGATATAGGGGCAAATAGGGAGAAGAAGAGGGGTATAAGTACTTTACATTGAAAACGCAGTCAAACCACAACTTGGCTAGAGAGATTTGAATGTTCTTAACCCTTAGAAACATCTTCTTCCCTCTTAAAGAAAACGTTAAAGGAACTTTATCCTCTTTTGCCCATTTAACTTTTCTTTGAGTCTTCAAGGCCTCTGTCAAATATGTCTGAATACCTCCTGAAGTATCCAACAGAATCTTGCTAAAATTATAATGGTTGGAAGCATCTTTCAATGTTTCCATGCGAGTTACAGCATTTACGACCATACAAATGGACTCCAGCCAAATATCCTTATCCCCTGGTGATAAAGCCCTTAAACAGTAATCTCTCCCGAAGGTCCTTATCACAAAATTCAAAGCATCCTCTATATGAATAGCTGTCACACTTGATAAGTTAATACACCCAGCTGGCTGTTGGTCAGGAAATGTAGGCTCCTCTCGCCAATATAACAGAGCATTGTCCGTCAAATTCAACTTAAAAAACCTTTTTTGGAATCCTTTAAATGCTGTTGGACTCAACTTTTCTAAATAAGAACCCACAGTAGGATTCAACCTTGCTGAAGTTGGTAGTCTCAAAGTCTCGAAAATCTTATTAGAAATCTTTGAGCCTGTTTCCATCTGTGTCCCTTCATTCCCATCATTGCACTCTACATTGTTACTGCTACTTCCATTTTCATTATCGCTGTTCAAATCCTTCTCGCTCATCTGCTCATTCGCCAAATCCCCTTCTGCTGACAAGCCATGACGGCCTTCAATGTCTGAAGGAGTGATTTCCGACTTTCCACAACCTTGAACTCTGGAATCACTCTCTAATGTTCCGTCAAAATCCTCAGGATATGGAGAAACCCTCTCTTCCTTAGGTGCTTCCACATCACTTCTCAATCTTTCTTTATTTTTCATCATCATATATTTCAATCTATCTGTATTTGTGTTTGTGTTTCTTGAAATTAAAACCTTTATATACCTAAGCTTTAATAAATAGTCAAGATTCCTTCCTCCTGCACTATTTAAATTCTTTAAATCGTTCCTCAAGAACAAATTCTTTCAATGTGATTCAAGTTTAAAATTTGTATATATTTAAATATACACTACGTATATAAGATACCCTGTTCGTATTTCGTTTAACGGCAATACTTAATTCTATAAATGCTTTACCTTGATTCAATATTCTTGATTAGTGTAGCCATATATCCTAATATCGCTCAATGACTTGTATGTGCATATGTATTGAAACTAATTTACATTAATACACCTGAAATTATATTTATATATTATGCTGCAAAGAAGAAATTTCTTTAAAGATAACAATGTGAAAATTAACTCAATTACTTCAATTAGAGATATTCTTCTGCATTTTAACTTCACTAAATTTCCGTATATAATCAATAAATAACTTGAGTTTAATGTTTTGACTGTTGATTTTACCCAAATCACAAGTTTTGTCAATTCTAATGTTGCACAAACTTAAATATATTATTAATTTCCATACGTACATGCATATACATATGTAGTATATTTACAAATGTATTTACATATAAGTATTTCAGTCCTTCCCTTCTTAAAAAACTTGGAATATTACTCTCGAAGTATCACTTTTGATTAATATACGAAAAAAATCGTGTATTTCCTTTCCCTTGATATAGGAATAATTACAAAATATTCTTCTGAAAGACCAGGTCTACATAAAAAAAAGAATCCTTAATTTGGAATGAATTTGGACGTTATATTTCAAGAATCAGTATATATTATCGCTTTATCAAGAATATTAATTTTCTCCTTTTTTCCCTTCTTCCGCAGCCTTGTTATTATTCCTGTTGAAAATTTAATTTCGTAGTTCGTTAATTTCTTTTTTAATTTGCTATTAATTATTTTATTAGTAATTATTTTGGCAATACCGGTGTTTTTAGGCGGCAACATGGGCGGCATGTGTCCACTGTGGGGGGAATATTTTAATTTGAAATATTTTGGTATCTGCAAAAGAAATTAATATTAAAAAAAACAAGGGGATGACCCTCCCCCCCCCACCAAGAAAGTAACAATAATATTGCGGAAATAAAGAAAAGGATTGATTTTCTCTTCTTTTTTTTTTTGAAAAGAAATTTTGGCTTTAACTCTTGTACTCTTAATTAATCTATTGAGGAGCTGAATTGAGTCACGCAAGGCCACACTGTAAGCATAAAACGAATTAATAATGGAGCAAAACGGTTGTAATAAGAGTATAACGGCATATTGCCTGAGCCACGTAGTTCTAGCTCTTGTTATGTTTATCACTAACTTTGAACCTCTACCAATTATAGCTCAGATGCTTATATACACATCATCAATTATTTATATCGGATCATACTTATCCCTTTCTCAAACAATTATAAATCCTAAAACAGGAGAGAAGGATCGAAGTACAGAATCTCTTTCCAGGAAAGATGCAATGATGTTCCCAATTGTTGGTTCAGCTGCACTGTTTTCACTATACTTGGCATACAAATTTCTCCCTATTTACTGGGTGAACTTTCTCTTGACTTCATACTTATTCTTAATTGGTGCAGTTGCCCTAATGGAGACCATTGTGCAGTTCCTGTCAATCGTTATTTATAGATGTGACGATATTTCTAAGGAAACCAAAATGATTATTGTTGATACTCACTTTAATTTCTTTGGATACTTCAAAAATCCGGATGACCCAAGAGGCTATGAAATTAAGATAACTATTCATCATTTGTGGACACTTGCACTTAGTTTGGCTCTTGGAATCACTTGGATTGTAACAGGTTCGTGGATTATTCACAACCTCTTTGCAATTTCATTCTGTATCCAAGCAATTTCTCTTATTTCCATTGGCAGTTTCAAGATTGGAGCTATTTTACTCTGTGGATTATTCTTTTATGACATCTTCTGGGTATTTGGGACAGACGTTATGGTAACAGTTGCTAAGTCTTTCGAAGGCCCAGCAAAGCTCATCTTCCCAGTTTCCTTTGATCCATGGAAACATAGTATATTAGGTCTTGGTGACATCGTAATTCCTGGACTCTTCATGTCTCTATGCTTGAGATTTGACCTTAAAGAATATACAAATAATTCCAATCATAGCCTTTACAATTTGATTTCCGGCTCCCCACAGCCCCCCACATTTCTCACCGTTTTGGCTGCATACCTGCTCGGACTGATCACAACTGCATGTGTTATGTTATACTTTGAAGCAGCTCAACCTGCGTTGCTCTACTTAGTTCCATTCTGTCTTATTAGTATGGTCTGTTCTGTAGTGTATAGGAACAAGTTTTTTGAGGCTTGGAACTATTCTGAGGAGGTTAACTCTGAAGAAAAAAAAAGGAGAAACTGAAGAGGACGATTTAGAGAGCCAGACTTCTTCCAAGAAAAAGGTGCACTAGTTAAAACACAAAAAGAGTGGTTGACTCTAACTTCTTCATCTTTTTCATTTTCCTCTCTTATTTAAAGAAAGCACCTTAGAATCAATCTAACCATGAAACTAGAAAGAGGAAAAAATAAAAGGTTATATACTCTTATACTTATCAATAGTTATTATCTCATCTCACTTTTTTTTTTGCATGTGGATGCATTCTTCTCAAAAAAAAATTACGTGTAGTGCCGGTATAGAGGAGATTTAATTGACAAGGGGGAGAAACTAGAAAAAAAACTACTAATTAAAAAACAAAATACTTGAGAATAGCTGCGTGTATTTTTTTTTTAAGTTAAGTTTTAAAAAATAAGTAAACAAAATTAGCCTTGGCTTAAAATAAGGATTATTCTGTTTGTGATACTTCAGTAAATTGGAAAAAAGGCTTTACAAATTAATAATAAAATCTTGAGAAAAAGAAATGGAGTTTTACTTTACCTTTCTATTATTATGTTCATTCTTGCTAATTTTTACAACTCAGGCTGAAAGCCAAGACTACCCGAAAAATGAAAATCTTATCAATTTGAAGGAAAACGAATTCAAAGAAAAAGTATTAAATGATATTACTGATCAAATATGGTTTGTCAAGTTTTATGCCCCTTGGTGTGGACATTGCAGACACTTATATCCTGAAATATTGAAAGTTTCTGAGCATTATAAAGACAACGAAAGGGTAAAAATAGCTAAAGTTGACTGCAGTGTGGAGACCAAAATATGTAAAGAACAAAATGTTGCTGGCTATCCAACAATGAGAATTTTTTCAAAGGGGAAATTCATCAAACAATATAAACGCCCAAAAAGAACTCACGTGGATATTATTAAATTTATCGAAAAAGGAATTCAGCCTGATATAATCAAAATTCAATCATATGATCAAATTCATGAGCTTAGCTCCGATTTATCAGATTACCCAATTCTATTGATTATGTTCAATTCAGAAACTGAAATTGAGCAAAATTTGGAATTTCTTGAAGAACTTGTTAGGAGGAATGGTTTTGAAATAACAATTACAGTAACCTATAGTAAAAGTGTTAAAGATCGTGTTCTAGAAAGTACCAAAGATCACAAATTTAGTAATACTGACTTGTGTTCAACATCTCCATGTATTACAATAATTGGAAAAGATAACTTCTCACCGTCTATAGTATTAGTTAAAGAAATAGAATTTATTCTCAACTTTATTCAACAATATAGATTCCCATTCTTAAACGCTCCATCTAAAATGGACTTCATTGAATATCTTAATAGTGGAAATCTTGTTGTTATTATGGGAGTCAAGGAAAATATCCAGATTAACCAAGAAATTAGTGGTGATTTTATTACTGAATTCGGTATAATTGCTGAGAAAGTTAGAAGAGAACTGTTCTTGCCTATCAAGTTTTCAGAATCAGAAATTCCCAGAGGAATTGTGTTTGCAATTGTTGACTTTGTCTCTTATTCATCGCTTTTTAGAGAGTTTGGAATTACTGACTTCAACTTCATACAAGGATATGAAATTGTGGTTGCTGATGGGCTTAAATACTACTACAACCGTCCAGATATGATGAAAATCCCAGTTTTATTTGAAACCATCAGGCTGATTTCCAAACAAGATTCAAAAGTTCCCAGGCTTAAAGCATACTCTGTATTTAACCCAAATACACTTAAGAGGTTCCTTTACGACCTAAATGTAGTCATAAGTGACATCTTTTATAAATCATGGCTTCATGCAGCTGCTGTTACAATCATCTCATTCCTTATTATAGCTGGACTCACAGTATTCTGTTGCCTTATTTTCTTCGGTGATCTCGCAGATTCATATTTATTGCATGATGGCATAACTACTCTAGAAATGCAAAAAATGGCGCCAAAGGCGCAAAACAAAGTAAATAATATAGACGAAAAATCTGAGAATGAACTGGAAAACAGCTCCTTGAATGACACAGTCCGTTTTTCTGACGAAGAACCTGAATTGGCGGAGTCCAGAAAGGAAAGGTAGAAAAACTATACTTTCCAAGCTCATTTTCTTTAATGGTATAATAAAATATATATATTCATAAATAGCTGTCAAATACACGTAATTTTTTTCAATAAATGCTTTTTACCTTTAGTTACTTAATTTTGCGAGTATTTACCAAAACTCAAGTGTGCTTGTAAGCTTTATTAACTATATTTTATAATAAATCATTTATAATGGGCAAAAGAAGACAGAAACTGCTATCAAATAATTTAGATATCGTCCAAAAGCTAGCTTTGCCTGTAGATGAAACTACTGAAGACCCAAAATTCCAAGAAGCTATGAACTACTTAAAAAGTGTACGGGAGGAAGCAAAGTTAATAACATCATGTAAGGTGTATACAAATGAATCAGATACTGAGAAAGAAGAAACACTGGCCACAGAAGTCATAAGTACCAAGAGTAATAAGACAGAGAACATGGATTCTGAGGAGTACTTTAATTATAGTGGTTTTGGCTGTTTAACCAAATACCATATTTCAGAGAACCTAATAATAATCAGGAAAGACCCTGCTTATGAAAAGTGTAAATCCAGCATCATTGATTATATACTTTCACAAAAGGAAAGGGTCTCAACTTTGACCGAAGCTCTCCAAACTGAGGAGACAATCTCTGTTTCAGGCTGGGACGAAATTATTCATTCGGCCCAATCTCCGTGCATTACTTTAGGCAAATGGAACTCTTATAATTGGTCCAGCTTACTGGAATATTTTGCTAGTAAATTTGATGAAAGCACCCTAGATTCCTTTGTATTGGACACTAATACCATTCAATGGGTTACCCTTGCTCTCATTTCTGTGCATACAATTGACTCATACAATCCAAACGTATCAAATTGCATGCAAAGGATCAAAAGGTACTTGGAATCAAGTGATTTCTTGCATTTAAGCAAAGATGACTATTTTCGTATTGAAACTATTATTATCATTATTAAATACATCTATAATCAATTCTAATAGCCTACTTATATTACTAATTATCTATTTTTTGTTATTCTTTTAAATTTATCCATATGTTACAAAAATAGGAACTCAAATTAGTCAGTGGGATGAGGTAAAATACAAAAAACCTTACATTGTATTTCAAGTTAACACTTCTAGTAACTATGACTATGATTTATTAGTTTATTTATCTATTTCAACCGCGTCGTTTAACGCTTGGCTTATCATAAATTTGTTATTCAGAATCTCAACATTTTATTTCAAATTAATAGGAACATAGAATTGGGGAAAAAATAGCTAGAAACTCTAAACCACCAACACCAGGTTCTACTCGAATTGTTTACACGGCTTTTATCATTATCATTATTATTATTATTATTATTATTATAAATTACAAAATATATTTTGTATTTATATATGTGGCATTTGGCGCCACTTACTAAAAATAAAAATTAACTTTACAAGAAATTACTAGTGTTTTAGAAGAAATAAAAGAAGAAAAAAGTCAAGTTGACTCGGGATTAAAATTATTGGGGTTATTTACTAGGGCTGTTTTCTGTTTGAGAGTTAAAACCAAACGAAATCCGGAAAAATTACTCGAAAGAATTAGAATAGTTATTAAGCAATGGATAGAATTTGGAATGTGGTCAAGTCGCGTCTAGAAAAGGGGGATTCATATGATGCTTACCAGCTACTTATTAGCAGATTGTCTCGGTTCAGCCCAAAGGATTCTGTGGAGTTTGGCTTGGAAAAGGCAAAATATTTTGATGAGTATGGGTTCAATGAAATAGCATGTCATGTATGTACCAGTATGATAAAGAAAGCTAGAGAAGAAAAGCTAAAGATTACGAATAGCCAATTTAACTCCATAATGTATATATTAAGTTCAGGTAGCTTCTGTAACGAGAAGGGCAAATTGCTTAATGATACGCTTTTGTGGTGTAAATATCACGAAAATGATAATACTGATTACATATACAAATTACATGTTTGGGCCTCTAATTATTATTTTGTACATCAAAATTTTTCCAAAGCTCAACTTTATGTGATTTTAACTGAAAATCCTGAATTGTTTGCTAACATTCTTATTGAATGGAGTAAGAAAGGCTACCAATCAGAAAAAGATATATTTCTACTTAGAGCTGTTCTTGTATTACTTTCCCTAAAAAAAACACAATTTGCACATGATCTTCTTGATAGATACATTCAACTCTTGAAAGAAAGCAATGATTCTTCTTCATCTTTTTCTTCCCTCCCTAACTCAACTATTGATTCTAGCACCCCATCTGCTCCAATACAAATGGCATTCTTCGTCATTTCAGCCTGCGAACTTGCTGACAAAAAAACCGCCATGCACTTTTTTGACATTATAAAAAATAAATATGCCCTTTTAATTAGGCGGGATTCAAGCTTTGCTCGAATTATGGATAAAATTGACCAAATATACTTTAATAGGCAAAAAAACGCTTCATTCAATATGTTGTCAAATCTTCTTTCAATGTTTAGCAGCGATGAACAGTGAGTAAAGATCGGACTTTGTACTTACTAATTTACTAATAACACCTAATTTATATCTTTATCTCTAAAGAATACACATTATTCTTAGACAAGGAAAGCTTTTACATTATAATCTTTATTTTTATTAGTAGTCACTTCTCCACACATATGTGTTTTGATATACAGTAATTATGATTCTCATACCCCCACCCCTTCGTCCTATTGCAAGATTTGCAGTCAGATTAAAGAAAAAAAGCGAATAATTATTTCCAAAAAACACCTTTTTTCGAAAAAAAAGAAAAAAAATTAATTTTTTAGTCGACCTTAAAATCTTTAGTTACGCAAGTAGCCAAATATACTTTATTGAATCAAAAGATTAATTCAGAAAAGAAAGACCATTTCTAATCACAACCAAGGAAAAGGGTATCATAAGCAGAACTGGCTTATTAGGTCTTGCTTTCATCATAATAAATCTTCAATTCAATAAACAACTAAAATAATTCTCATCAAATCACTATTTCTAAATTGTTAAAAAAAAGAAAGATGCGTAATAATGATTCAAGCTTCATAATAAGTAAATTTGGTAGCAAAACTTGTATAATAATCCCTTTGAAATATATATCATTACCATTCAACATTAAAAACTATATTTGATTAAATGAAGGTAATATATGAAACGGAATAGAAAATAAAAAGATCATTGTTCAGTAACAAATAAGTGTCATCATCTCATAGATAAGAGCCCAATGCTTGAAATTCAAGCAACATCATTACAAAGAATCTTTTGCATTTCTGAATCCTATACTTTATTACCTTTCTTTCTTTATCGATTCTCTTCACTGATCCTTCTCGTATAAATTAACCATTTCTCTTAATAATTATTCACTGGATTTATTGTTTGTTAGAAACTGTCAATATCACTAGTTCTCCTCAGGATTATTAATTATGAAAAAAAAATAGCATATCACGCTGCCAATTTTCTGTTAAATCTTTTAAGTGAGAATCTTAAATATTATATATTATATATATTTCTTAAGCGTATACATTTTTAAAAAATTACACATTTATCCCTAAGTGTTAATATTTATCACTGCCTCTACTCAACTTCTAAATATATATTTAAATGTATATTCTTTAAACAATCGGTCTCCAAGCAAGCATTTCTACTGCCTCTCTTCTTTCTTTACCTAACCAACAAATCACAACCCTTAAATGTTCCAGTCATATTTTCAAGTTAGCTCTTTTCCAACATCTTAAGAATTATAAGAAAAAAAAATAATAAAACATTTAATGTCAACGAAGACAAACCACATTGAGAATAAAATATAAATATATATTTATAAAAAAAAACAGAAGTAACCCGCCCAAAAAAGACAAATATCACAAAAAGACCCGCCCAATCCGGGTCTGCGTTCTCTCATACGGGTTACGAGGATCGAACTCGTGATCTCTCGCGTGTTAGGCGAGCGTCATAGCCACTAGACCAAACCCGCTACGTTTAAGGTGGACGTAGATCATAATTATATTATTTCAGAAAGACAGTTAAAACTTAAAATTAGCAAATTCTACCGGTTAAAGGGTATGAGATCAATAAACTATTTTTATTTTATTAATAATGTTATCAAAGAAGCTGGGTAAAAAATAAAGGCTGAAAATTAATGGAATTTAAAGTTTGAAACTATTTCTTTTCTTACAAAGGTAATCTGTAATACAGCTTTTATAAGTAATTATGAAAAACTTCTCATCCCGAATATATTTCAATCGCGTTTAAAAGGGTCCGCTATTATAAGAATTTATTTTTCCTAATGCATTGAATAAATTCTCAATTAATAACGAATGCATTTTATATTCAGCAATTCACGCTATGATTTGGCAAATATAAAGAACTTCCTACAAGTATTGGTTATTACGCTCCTCCATGTACAATTTATTAAACACAAAATATGTACTTATTTATTTATTACATAAATTTTTAATCCTTTCCTTTTTCTTCCCCCCTTTCTCTCTTCTTTCCTTTTTTCTCCCCCCCCCCTCTCCCCCTCTCACCTTCTTTCTCCCCCTTCTTTCTCTTTCCTTTTTTCCTTCTTTTTTTTTCTGCTCTTGCTCCCCCCATTTTTTAATAAGAAATTAATTTTGCGGCGCGGCGCCAAAACATGCATACATGCAGGACTGCATATTTGCAGTATAATACAAAAAAAGATTATTTTACCCTCCCCCTCACAATTTCCCCCCTAAAAGAGTGAATATATAAATATATTTATATATATATATATTGTATATATATATATATATATATATATATATAATATATATTTATATATTATTATTTTTATATAAAAATATAT